>NC_031795.1:3840355-3854351 GCF_001522545.3 Parus major | reverse complement strand
ACAGGGAATGGCTCCCAGTGCCAGAGGACAGGGATGGATGGGATATTGGGCAGGAATTGTTCCCTGGCAGGGTGGGCAGGCCCTGGCACAGGGTGCCCAGAGCAGCTGGGGCTGCCCTGGGATCCCTGGCAGTGCCCAAGGCCAGGCTGGAGCAGCCTGGGGTGGTGGAAGCTGTCCCTGCCCTCACTGGGTGAGATTTATGGTCACTTCCAAGCCAAACCATTTTAGGGTTCTGTGTGGGAACCGCACCACAGAACCCCCAGCTCGCCCTGGCAGCTGCTGCTGGAATTTGCTGGGAATTTTCCCGAGCTGTTCTGGGGCTGACAGCCGTCCCCAGGCAGGAGCAGGGCACACGATGCTCCAGGACCAGCCACATCCCCTGAGCTGCTCCACGGGACAGGTCGGAGATCTGGGTTTAATTCTGTCACTTTGTGCTCAGACTGGACTTGTCTGAAAAGAGAGATCCATAGAGCAGAGCTGGGACCTCCCAGCACCAGCCTTTGGATGTGTCTCCAACCCCCTCCCAAATCCTCATTTCCAGTTGTTTCCCAAATCCCGGAGCATTTTCTGCAGAAACTTTTATTGGGGAGGGAAAAAAAAAATAGAAATAACAGGATGGGCTTGATCCTGAGGGAAGAAGGGATGAGCACGAGCAAAGCCATCCCTCAGCACCTCTGTGTGGCCAAGCCCTGGATGTCTGAGCAGAGGAGCAGCAGAGGGGGAGAATTAAAGGGCTTCACCCCAAATCTTGGACTCTCTGAACTCATCCCCAGTGGCCACGTGGCACCCCCAGCCCAGCCCTGTGATCTGGAGCCTTTCCCTGCCTCGGTGCTGGGCTCTGGCTGAGTTTTTCCCTCTCCCACCGTCTCCCTTCATTTCCTTTCTGGCTCCCTCCGAGCCCTCCCTGTGATTTGAGCTCTTCAGCTGCTCCTGCTGCTCCTTCCCCACCTGAAGCCCAAACCCTCGGCCCCGAGGCCTCTCCTGAGGCTGCTGTGAATTGGGATGAGGTCAGGAGGAAGGGATGGCTTTTTCAGGTGGGAGAACAGCCACAGCTGCCTTGGCTCCCAGAAACCAGAGCACGGAAACCTTTATTACAAATAAAGAGACTGGAAAACCTCTGATGCCTGTCCAGAAATTTATTCCAAAGAGAAGGGGCTCGCTGGGTCTCTGGGCGAGTCTCTGGCTGGGGAAGGTCTCTCCCTGGGTGTTTCCCTGCTGCTTTTCCATCAGCAGCTTTTTAAGGCTGCGGGGTTGGGGAGCCCTGGGGATTTTTGGGGAGCCCTCACTCCTGGTTTAAGGCTGGGAGGATTTCTGGAAGTGGCCATGTGCTGTAAAGCAAAGAACAGTGGGGTGAAGGATGGTGGAGCTGGGAAGAGGGCAATGGATGTGCTGGGGAAAAAAGACCAGGGAGGGGGAATTGAGGTGCAGGGGGAAGGTTCCTGCCTCAGTTTCCCCAGCAGTAAGGTGAGGATGCCGAGGGTGACACAGGGAAGTGACCTGGCCCTTTGTGGGGTGCATCCCATGGGATGCAAACTCCCCCATGAGCAAACCTCAGCTCGTGGCAGGCTCTGGGTGCGTCAGAGGTTTTGTTTTGAGGTGTTGGGAGAGGCTCAGTCCTGCCCCCCCTGTAGATCTGCAGGGATTTGCACCCCTCCGGAGCCAAATGGCCCCGCTCCACCAGGCCTGGCAGGGCTGGGATTCCTGCCAGGGCAGCTCTGGCCCCACAGACTCCCAGCCCATCTGGATTTTCCGTGCCTGCCGCTGGATTTACAGCCCCGGAGGCTGGAGCGGCTCCTGGCTGGATGCACAGAGGGGACGGCAGGCACCTGGAATGGGCAGAGCAGCAGCAGGAGCCCAGGGCACAGCGGGGATCAGGGGGACCCCAAGGAGAGCCAGACCGGGGGGAGCAGCACCATCACTGTCCCAGTGTTTGCAGATCCCATCGGGAATTCACTTCTCTCACAAAAACACCCCAAAGAGGATGTTTGGACACGCACAGACCCCTTCTCCCAGCAGGCTGCACCCCAAAGCCTGGCAATCTGCTCCCCCTGCCTGGGAGCCACCCTGCATCCCCATCCTGGGATTCTCCTTCTGGCTGGGAATGTGGGATTCCTCACCCCGACCCCTCCAGGGCCCTGCTCTGCGTTCCTCCATCTCCCACCCCACCCCGGAGCTCTTTTCCCCTCTTCCCCCCAACGCTCTGGAGCTGGTTTAATCAGCTCCGAGTTTTCATTTCATGCCTTTCTCTCTCTCCTTTTTTGAGGGGGCAGTGAAATTTATACAATATTTAAGCAGCATAGTGGAGTCCTGGAAGATATTATTAATGTAAAAGGGACAGGCTGGAAATGCACTTGAACCTGGTTACAATTAGAGGGTGATTTTTCTAAAGGTCAATGAATTCAGATAATATCCACAGGGGGGAAAAGAAATTTAATACCTTTTTAGTGAATTAATTAATTATAATATTATATCAGCTTGGGGTTCTTTTCCAGAATGATTAAGGGAACGATCTGTCTTCGGAGAGGCTGGGGGAAGTCAGCGAGCGAAGGAGAGACTGACAGAGGGAAGGGAGAGAGGGGGAGACTTTAATGGGAGAATAATGGAGCCTTTTCTTGCCTTTAAAAACTTACTGTATTTCCAGGCCACACGATCCCTGCCTGCAGGGTGCAGACCCTTCCCTTCCAAAGCCTTTCTGGAGGGATTATTCTGATTTTCACCTTTCCAAAGAGCTTCTGGACTCTTCAGCATCTCCATGGCCGGACGTGGTGCCAACCTCTGTGGGCAGCTCCATCCCTGGTGCCACCAGCAGCGTGTCCAGGGCTGCCACAGGGGGTTGTGGCCAGCTGGGAGGACACAGAGTCCCCAGGAGCCACCAAAAGCCGTGGCCTTGGCTTTGCTCCAGCCCGGGGAGCCCTGAGGCCCCAGCCCTGAGCGCTGTTGGTTTATCTGCAGCCCAAGCCGAGGCTGGAATTTACACTCCCTGCTAATCCAGCCAGCCCCAGAAATTAATTACGGCCTTGTACATTAAAAATTAACATAACCTTTCTGGATATATGTTCTTATGGTGCAGGAGTGGGCCGGAGTCCCTCGGCTGCCTGTAATTGGAGCTGCTTTGCTTCTAATTCTTTCCCCCCCGCCCTGTTTTGCAGAGATGTGGACATTTGAACTCATTAATCACGAGCCTGGTAGCTGGTAAAGTTTAAGGGGTTTGTAATTGCCTCTGCTGCTGGCAGAGTTTGCAGGGAAGGGGGAGATCATGGGGGGTCTCCTCTCTCCTTCCTTGGGGGGGTTTAAAGCAGCACCCATGGGCTGGGCCCCCCAAAACTCACCAGAGAGGTTCTCAGGGCTTGGCTGGAGCAGAGATGGGAAAGGTTTTTGCAGGAGCTGCTCTGCCATTCCAGGAGCTGCTTTTGCACTAAAATAAAAGCAAATATTTGTATTTTTTTTGGTGGGAATTACGGCACATCCCCACCCTTCTGCCGAGCTCAGGGCTGCAGGGATCCCAGTCCAGTGAGGGGGATGGACCCAAAGCTGGATGGTTTGGGGGTGCCAGTGCTGCTCTGTCGGGGACTGGGAACATCCAGAGCAGTGTGATGGGATTGGGATTGCCAGGGATGGTTTGTGCCCCCTAAACCAAAGTGTCCTGGGCATCAAGAGCCTCTTCCTGCAGGGATTTGCTCTCTGCTGCTGCAGCATCATCACAGCCCTGGGCTTCTGTCCCTCTGGGATCCACCCTCCTGATCTCCCTCTGAGGGGTTTTGGGGATTTTCCCAAAAAAATCCAGTGTCCAGCCCTGGGTGATGCCGCTGGGTCATGGTTGGATTGTTTGGGTTTGAAGGAACCTCCCTCGCACCTTCCACAATCCCAGCCTGGCCTTGGGCACTTCCAGGGATGGAGCAGCCTCGTGAGGAAGGGGATTCACAAGGGCTGTGCTCCAAACCTGCACTGCCCCTGCTCTCCTGCTCCTCCCAGAAATGTTCATCCTTCATCCTTCATCCTTCATCCCTCATCCCTCATCCCTCATCCTTCACCCCTCATCCCTCCTCCTCCTCCACCGCTTCCAAGAGGATGGAGAACTTCCCAGGCCTTTGGGCACATCTCTCCCCTCCTTCCCCATCTCTCCTCAAAAACCCCACACCATCTTTTATCAAACCAAGCCTTTCATTCCTCTTTCCTCCCCCTCCAACCCCACCACCTCCCTCCCACCACCTCCACCTCCCTCAGCCAGCCAGCGGCAGCCGGGAGAGAGCCAGCTCCGCTCCCATTGTGCTATCTTTGGGTCCTAAATTAAAATTTATGACATCTTGAAATGAGCAGTGAGGGTAATTTTGCTTCTGAGCGAAGATGCTAATGAGCCCCCTTAATGGCGTGAATAAGGAGTTGACGGGTCGTGTGTCACTTTGCGCAGCCCGTGCTGGTGGTGTAATGGCCGCAGTAAGTGTCTGTAATTATACCCTGTCTCGCTGTATTTTGGCAGCCGTTGTGGGAGAGCAGCGGCTCAGCCGCGGCCGAGGCAGGGGGGAGGGAAAAAGGGAAAATGGGGAAAAAATCTCAGCCCCTCCTGGGTGTTCTCTGTGCTCCCCAAGCTCCTCATCCCTTCCTGTGCCGCTCCAGAGCGGTGGCTGTGCCAGGTTTGGCTCCAGGTGTGATGGTTGTGGCTCTTTGAGGATGAGCTGCTCCATCCAGGGCAGAGGAGACAGAGAAAGAGAAAGGGAATAAAAAATCCCAGCCCCTCCTGGGTGTCCTCTGTTCTCCCCAGACCTCCCATCCGCTCCTGTGCCACCCCAGAGTGGTGCCTTTGCCAGGTTTGGCTCCAGGTGTGATGGTTGTGGCTCTTTGAGGATGAGCTGCTCCATCCAGGGCAGATGAGACAGAGAAAGGGAAAGGGAATAAAAAATCCCAGCCCCTCCTGGGCATCTCCAGACTCCTCATCCCCTCCTGTGCTGCTCCAGAGCTGTGGCTGTGGCAGGTTTGGCTCCAGGTGTGATGGTTGTGTCTGTTTGAGGATGAGCTGCTCCATCCAAGGCAGAGGAGACAGAGAAAGGGAAAGGGAATAAAACATCCCAGCCCCTCCTGGGTGTTCTCTGTGCTCCCCAGACCTCCCATCCCCTCCTGTGCCTCTCCAGAGCGGTGGCTGTGCCAGGTTTGGCTCCAGGGGGGTGGCTGTGGCTGTTTAGGATGAGCTGCTCCATCCCTCATGTCCTTTCTGCCCTTTAAGGAGCTGATGACCCCACACGTGCCCCTCTGCCCACATCCTCAGCAGGAAACAAGAAATGATGGAGCCCAGCGTGGACTGGGAAGTTTCTGGCCTCGAGGAGGTTTGGGAATGAGGTGGTTCATGGAATGTGGCCCATGGTCCTTGGGCAGATGAAAACCAGTTTGTGAGCAGGACCTCGCTCTGGCTGTGGTGTTGAGTCCCAAAAGTGCACAAACAGAGCTCGGCTGCAAAATGATCCCAAAAAACAGCAGCTCCTGAGCAGCTCCTCCTGCTGGGATGGGAAATCTGTCCTCCTGTCCTTACCCCAGGGAAACAGCTCCGTGCCAGGCCAAGGGTCCAGCCTGGAGCTCAATGGAGCATCTCTGGTGGATGGAGCTTCCCGAACTTCCTTGAGGTCAGAAACCTCCCAGACTGTGCTTGAGTTGTTAATTTGTTGTGATTTTTGCTGGGGAAGGGGTGGGATGGTTGGTGAATGTGCTGAAGGTGTTTGTGGGATATGGGGATTTGGGATGTGCGTGAGGAGAGGGCTCATTGAGATTGGATATTCTCTGGGGCTGCTTGGGGCAACACCTGGTCCCAAAGCAAGCTAAAAAGTTGAATAAAATGAATTTATACCTGAAATAGGTGGCAAAGAGCTCCCTGAGGGCGCCAGGCTGATTTCCCGACACTGGCTGTGCAGCAGTGTGCTCCTGGATTTACACATGGATCATTTCCTGGGGGTTTTCTGGAGGAGAACACACCAGCAGCTCCTGGAACCACCATGGAATGACTCCCAGGGAATGTGGAGCTCGGGAAGCCTTGTCCCATCCCATGGCACATCCAAAGTCACTCCCTGCAAACAGCCCTGCACCTTCCCCTTGAAAAATCCCGACCTCTGGCTCTGCTCCGTGTCTCTGGGCCGGCAGGGGATGATTTACAAACTGCCGAGGTTCCCTTGGCGTGTTTGCGGAGAGGGGTTTTGCTTTTTGTGCCTCCTGAAGCCTCCAGAGCCCTCCACATATTTCTTCCTTTCCTCCTCCTGCCTCAGCCCACACCATTCCCGACGTGAGGAATTCCTGGGTGATCCCGAGGAGCACGGCCAGGGCCAGGCACAGCCCAGGGGAGGCTTTTCCCAGCTGGGGTGGTTGTTATTCCCAGCCTCCCTTCTCGCCTCCTCCTTGCTCTGCCCGTGGTTCCCAAGGATTTTTGGGAATTTTCTTGTCCCACCTTTGTGCCCAGAGCTTGGAGGAGCAGCAGCTTCAGGCACAGCCCCCTGAGGTGTCCCTTTGGGGACACTGTGATCCAGCTGCTCCGCTCCTTTCCAGGCTGGAACAACACAGATTTGCTGCTGTCACCTTCAGAAGCAGCAGGAACGATTTTAAAGATAAAATCACTTGGATGTACAAAATCCAACATCCCAAAATCAGTGCTGATTTGGGAACCGAGGAAGCTCCCTGGGGATGGCCTTGGCTTGCTGGGAGGTGCAGAAATCCCTGCCAGCCCCATGTGCCGAGCACCAGGGCCCTGCAGCTGCGGCTTCCACAGGTGAGGGATGCTCCACAGCCACCTGGAGCATCCCCGGGGACACCAACACCCCCATCCCGGCGGGGAGCCCAGCCCTGCCGTGTCCCCAGCTGCCTGCAGAACCGCTCCAGGTGGCTGACAGGACACACGTGGCAGGTTTTAAAGGACAATATCAATAAAGTCGGGATGGCTGTTCCCAGGCTCGGGAGCGGGCGCTCCCCGCGCCGCCGGGATCGTGACCATTGAAATATTGAAGTACTCGCATATAAACGGCGCTTTCAAGTATTTTTGACAAGGGTACTAATTAAATCTTAATTGACACTGCACTAATTAGCTTCTTAATTACATGGAACCACATAATTAGCAGCACACTCTGTGCTAATTGTTAATTAGGAAAACCAGGCTTCCCCCTATGCCCCCCCCATCCCTCCACTCCTGTTGTCGCTTTTAACTAAAGAGGCGCTGGTGGGAGGAGGAGGAGGAGGATGGGGATGGGGATGGGGAGAAGGATGGGGATGGGGAGAAGGATGGGGAGGAAGAGGGGGATGAGGATGGGGATGGGGAGAAGGATGGGGATGGGGAGAAGGATGGGGATTGGGATGAGGATGAGGAGGGGGATGGGGATGAGGAGGAGGAGAAGGATGAGGATGGGGACGAGGAGAAGGATGGGGATGAGGATGGGGATGGGGAGGAGGATGGGGAGGAGGATGGGGAGGAGGAGAAGGATGAGGATGAAGATGAGGAGAAGGATGGGGAGGAGGATGAGGATGGGAATGGAGATGGGGATGAGGAGGAGGAGAAGGATGAGGATGAAGATGAGGAGAAGGATGAGGAGGAGGATGGGGATGAGGATGGGGATGAGGAGAAGGATGGGGATGGGGATGAGGGTGGGTTGTGCTGCCAGCACGTGGCACAGGAAGCGGCTCCAGGTGGGATTTGGGATAGGAATGGGGTGCAGGCACACCTGTGGAGGGATTGGGAGCGCTCCTTGGGGTTGTTGGTGATGAAATCCACCCCCGTCCCAGCTCCTCCAGGATGAGCCCCAAACCCCCTCAGGCTTTCATTTGTTCACTCCTTTGCAGGGGTGAGGGTCAATCCCACCCCCAAATGGACACACGGGTGTGTCTGGGTGCTTTGACCTGCCTGGGCATCCTGGCTTTGCTCTCGGGGTGGATTTCACCCCTCCATGGACACCGCAGGATTCCAGGATTGTGGATCAGCGTGGCTCAGTGCCTGCCACCGTGCTTAACCTCCAAATCTGGACTTTGGGAGAGGAATTACCCAGATCCACCTGTGCCACAGCCATGGGGTAACCAGGGGTGCTCCATCCCAGTCCCTGCTTCCCAAAACCCACAGGGAATGGCAGCCATGGGATGATGCTCTCTTTTCCACCTTCTCCACACCCCTAAAATCTGCCCCAGCCTCTCCCTCCCCACCCCAAGCAGCCCACGGTGCCCATCCTCACAGGGAAACAAGCCTGGACTTTTCCAGGTCTCTCCCTCTCTGTTTTTTATTAATGTATTTTTTAATAATTTTTTTCTTTCTTTTTAATTGTGCACTTTTCCAGGAAATTTAAAAAAATAAAAGTGGCCCAACACCTGCTGCAGAGCCCGTCTTTCCCAAGAGCCTGGAGGAACGGGATGTGCAGCTGGGATTGCAGCCCCGTGTTTATGGGGAAAGAGGTGGAGGGGGAAAGAAAATATCTGTATTTTCACCAGGGGGAAAAGGGGAGGAAAAGAAAAGGGGGGAGGAAAAAGGAGAAAAAAAAAAAAAAAGAAGAGGTGAGCAAATTGTGCTCATTTGACAAATCTTTCTAATTAGGGGCCAATTATGTCCTCAGATTCCTAATTGGGATTCCGGCAGGTTTTCAGGCTTGTAGGGTAATTACAGGCTCGTAATTCTATTAAGATGGAAATTTGGGAGAAATACCTTATCATAACATTTGGATTTTGCCATCTGTGTTGATGGGGCTGCAGCTCGGGTGGGAAGGGGGTGCTTCACTCCCAGGCTGAGCCTGATCCCGATCCTCATCCTCATCCTGATCCTTGTCCCCATCCTTATCCTGTTCCTCATCCTCATCCTGATCCTTGTCCCCATCCCCATCCTGATCCTGATCCTCATCCTGATCCTGATCCTCATCCTCATCCCCATCCTGATCCTCGTCCTGATCTTTGCCCTGATCCCAATCCTCATCCCCATCCTTATCCCGATCCTCATCCTCATCCTGATCCTTGTCCCACTCCTTATCCTGATCCTTGTCCCCATCCTTATCCTGATCCTGATCCTCATCCTGATCCTGATCCTCATCCCCATCCTTATCCTGATTCCGATCCTCATCCTGATCCTCATCCTGATCCTGATCTTTGTCCCCAAACTTATCCTGATCCCGATCCTCATCCTGGTCCTCATCCCCATCCTTATCCTGATCCTCATCCTTATCCTCATCCTCATCCTGATCCTCATCCTGATCTTTGCCCTGATCCAGATCCTTGTCCTGATCCTGATCCCGATTCTGATCCTTTTCCTCTTCCCAATCCCAATCCCAATCCTCAGCCGGTGCCGTTGGCATCACCACGGGCAGGAGGGGAAAATGGAGATGGGTGATCTGAGCCTGGTGCCGGGTTTGTTGTGGCCCCCTGTGCTGGGACACTGGATTTAGGTGCAGATTCCCAGGATTCTGCAGGGTTGGGCGCCCCCAGGTCCATCCTTGCCCCATCCAGAGCCAACAATCCCAACTCCAACCCCAATCCTCTGCGGTGCTCCCAACCAGGATTATCCAGCAGCAACCTGGAGGAAGAAACAGCTCCCTCATCCTCCTTGGATTTCTCGTCACCTGATCTTGTCCCATCCCTGGGATGTGTTGGGACGCTCCTGTCCCCGTTCCCACCAGGAGCAACTCTGCAATCTGGAGTTCCTCAAATCCCCAAGGCTCATTTGGATTTTTATTTCTCCCCTTTTGGCTAATGAAGGCAGCTGTGGGTAATTATTTTAATCTGCATTCCTGGGCGGGACTGCAGCTTCTCCTTGTGGATCCTCAAATTTCAAATTAAAAAAAAAATAAAAAAAGGGAAAGAATAAATAAATAAAAAATAAATAAAGAAGCAAAACCCTTCTCTCCATGAAAGTCTGGCTGTCTTTGATGTTTTGTGTGAGGCCTCTTAGGATCGGGATGAGAGTAGGTTTACACGCTGGAAGATACAGGAATAATACTCCACGGAGATAAAGTGCAGCCCTGGCTCTCCTTTGTGCAGCAAATTCCATAGGATTGGCAAAATGTCTGCTGGGAAAATCTGGGAGAGAGTGAATCCCCAGCACAGCTGAGAGGGAAAATCCCAATTGCTTTTTGCAGGGTAATGAAAGGGTTGGGGGTTCAGGATGGGGTGGGAGCAAAGGGTTGGTTTGCTGGGAAAACCTTTGGGTTTTTGGGGCTGGATGTGGCAGATGGGACTTGTCACTGCCAAGGGGGCCACCAAAATCCCTCTTGGGAACACAGGAAATTCCCTGATGCCCATCCAGAGGTGCCAGATATTCAACCACTGGATTGTTTTATTGGGGTGAGGGAAATGGCAGCACTGGGGTTAAATGTGTGACTCTGGGACACTTTTGGGGTGACAAATTTCAGCTTTAGGGTGGATGAGGAGCCAGAACATCCCAGAAGCTCAAGAGCATCATTTGGGGGGGAAGAAGGAGACCGGGATGAGGAAAACCTCGGGGAAAACCCTGCTGGATTTCTCCTTCCAAAGGACTTCCCCAACTCTTACAGGTGCCAGGAGGAATTTCCCAACTTTTCCAGCATCCCAGACACCCCTTGGCTGCTGAGCAAGGACATTTCTCCCTCCCAGCACCCACCCCTGGGGTCGCCCCAGGAGCAGCCCCCACCTCCTGCCTCTGTGTAATCACTTTCCTATTAATCCAGCTTTTTATTATTATTATTATTGTTATTATTATTAAACATCTCTCTTCTCCCAAATCATCTCGGAGCCGTGGCGAGGTCCCCGGTAATAGCTCCATAAATTTCAGCCATAAAAAGTAATGGAGGGAGACAAATGAGATAATTAGGAATAAATCTTGGCGAGGTCTCTATTCATCAACATCCCCCAGAACCGGCCAATATTCCAAATCATTAGCAAAGCCCGTAATTAACAAAGAGCCGAGGCTTCCAACGTTAATAAAGCTCGCTCAACTCGAGATTATCAGGTAGCAGCTGACGAATCAGCCCTGCTAATATTATGGCCTTTGTTAAGGATCTTCTTGCTTTTTTTTAAAGCTAAAAACCCCGTGTATTTTTTTTTTTTAATTTTTTTTTCTTCCCCCCCCTTTCTCTTGCTAAATTTTAATTAAATTTTTTTGTAGAGGGCAAGGGAGGGGACAAAGGGACGGAGTTTTTATGGGTTTTTTTCCCTTTTATACTCTGGGATGGTGGCAAAAGAAGAACTTGATAGATTTTATTTTATTCTTTTATTCTTTTTTTTCCTCCTCCCCCCCAGTTTCTCACTACTTTTATTCATTCCTCCACATTCCAGGGAGTTCTCGAGGCTGGTACCGATTAACAGCCAACTTTTATTTATTATTTCCCTAAAAACCTCAGGATTTCTGGAATATTTGAGGTGCCAGCTCAGCTCTGTGAATCTGCCACCCCGTTTGGGCTAAAACCAGAAGGAATCAGCCAAAAACCGAGTGCAGGGATTATTTTCCTGCCATGGATTAGGAATTTTTTTGGGGTTTCTGAGGAGTTTTTCTGTCCCCTGCCCATCTGGACAATGTGGGCACCACAATCTCCTCCTCCATCCTCCCCGAGTGGTGCTGAGTGTCCAGATAATTAAATTTTAATGTATTTAATTAAAAATGAAGCACTTAAAAATAACTTTTAAACGGTTTTAGAGCTGCAAGGTTGCTCAACCCACTTCAAATACCAGGGAACCTCAGTCTGGGGTCTCACTGCCCCCACTTCAGCCCCTTTAAACTCCTGTAAAATCATTTATTTGGGTTTTTAAAAGCTAAAAACTGCTGCAAATCAATCTGGGTGAAATCTTTGTTCATTCCAGGGGTGTCTCCAGAGGAGCTGCAGCCGCTCTCTGGAATGAAAACGTGACCCTCGTGTCTTCATTTCCCTCGATTCTTCCCCTTTGATTTTAACTTGATTTTGCCCTTTGATTTTTCCTTGATTTTTCCTTTATTTCCCCCTTGATTTTCCCTTGATTTTCCACTTGATTTTCCACTTGAATTTTCCTGGATTTCCCCTTGTTTTTCCCCTTGATATTCCCTTTGATTTCCCTTGATTTTTCCTTGATTTTCCCTTTGATTTTTCTTTGATTTTTCCTTTATTTCCCCCTTGATTTTCTCTTTATTTCCCTTTGATATTTCCTTTGATTTCCCCTTGATTTTTCCTTTATTTTGCCCTTGATTTTTCTTTTATTTCCCCCTTGATTTTCCACTTGATTTTCCACTTGAATTTTCCTGGATTTCCCCTTGGTTTTCCCCTTGATATTCCCTTTGATTTTCCTTTGATTTTTCCTTGACTTTCCTTTGATTTTTCCTTGATTTTCCCTTTGATTTTTCCTTGATTTTCTATTTATTTTCCCCTTGATTTTCCCTTGATTTTCCACTTGAATTTTCCTTGATTTCCCCTTGGTTGTCCCCTTGGTTTTCCCCTTGATATTTCCTTTAATTTTTCCTTGATTTTCCCTTTGATTTTCCCTTGATTTTCCCTTGATATTTCCTTTTATTTCCCCCTTGATTTTCCCTTGATTTCCTCTTGATATTCCCTTTGATTTTCTCTTTATTTCCCCTTGATTTTCCCTTGCTTTCCCCCTTGATTTTCTCGTTGATTTTTAATTAATTTTCCCCTTGATTTGTCCTTGATTTTCTCCTTGATTTTTTTCCCCTTTATTTTTCATTTTCCCTTAATTTTTTCTCCGATTTCCTTTTCTTTCCTTCCCCTCCTTGATTTTTCCAAGGATCTTTTCTGTCCCAGTCCGAGCGCTCGGGGCGGACTGGGCGGACTGGTGGCGGCTTCACTAGAGGGCAGCATCCTGCCTGGAATAAACCTGCCTGGAATCCCGGGAATTTGGGATCTGCCAGGTGGGAGCATCCCAAGGACTTCGCACCTCGGAGGGTGACGGTGTTGGAGGCTGAGATCCATGGATTCACGAGTTTGGGATTTGGGGAACGGCTCCTGCGGGAGCCGCTTATTCCCCCAAAATCCCAAATCCCCAAAAATCCCAAATCCCCAAAAATCCCAAATCCCCAAAAATCCCAAATCCCCAAAATTCCCAAATCCCCAAAATTCCCAAATCTCTTATTCTGGATGAGTTTGGGGAGCAGCTCCTCTTCCTGGCTGGCACAGGGAAGGTTTGGGAAGCTCCAAGAGGGATAAAAGTGGAAAAGCACAGCCGGGAAATCTGTGGAATTCCTGAGAATTCCCTCAAAATCCTCAGCAAAACCCCAAATCCGGGGCGGAACGGGAACACCAAGGTGGGAAAAGCGCGTCCCAAAGGGCCGGGTTTGGGATGGGGACAGGAATTCCCTAAGGACAATTTCTGGGGTGTGATGTGGGATTGGTGGGATCAGGGATGAGGCTCCCTAAAGAACCTGGAATTAAAATCTTTCCTTGGATTTCACAGGGTGGGGCATGGATCGGTGGGAATGGGATGGGAATGGGGTGGGAATGGGGTGGGAATGGGTTGGGATGGGAATGGGGTGGGAATGGGAATGGGAATGGGATGGGAATGGGGTGGTAATGGGAATGGGATTGGGATGGGGTGGGAATGGGGTGGGAATGGGAATGGGATGGGGTGGGAATGGGAATGGGATGGGATTGGAATGGGGTGGGAATGGGAATGGGAATGGGATTGGGATGGGATTGGGATTGGAATGGGGTGGGAATGGGAATGAGATGGGAATGGGATGGGAATGGGATTGGAATGGGGTGGGAATGGGATTGGGATTGGGAATGGGATTGGAATTGGATGGGAATGGGGTGGGAATGGGATTGGAATGGGATGGGAATGGGATTGGGATTGGGAATGGGATTGGAATGGGGTGGGAATGGGGTGGGAATGGGATTGGGATTGGGATTGGAATGGGATTGGGATTGGGATTGGAATGGGGTGGGAGCTGCCAGGATCCCCCCAGCAAATCCCAAATGGCAGCTCCGGGATTGCCCAGCCTGGAATGGGACAGGAGCTTCAGCTTTCCATGGAAATTCCATGGAAATTTCCAGGCATTTCAGAGCTGAGGGAAACCCACCCATCCACAAGGAAAGGGATCCCAGAG
>NC_031795.1:3828507-3838744 GCF_001522545.3 Parus major | reverse complement strand
TTTATACATTTATATATTTATATATAAAATATATTTATATATTATATTTATATATTTATGTATATCTTTAATTATATATATTTATATATCTTTATATCTTATAAATTTATATTTATTTATTATAATTTATAGATTGTAATATAATATTTAAATAATATTTAAATATAATATGTTTTTAAAATAGACTATATCTATTTTTAATATATTTTTTTTCACCCCATAACTCAGTTTAAGCTGCGTAGGGCTAAAACCAGAACCAAATTTTCCTCCTCCCAAAAAATTCCCCTTAATTCCCTTCAAATCCAGCTCCCAGATATTCCCAAATCCCAACCCCTCTCCAACTTCCCAAGGAAAACAACACGGCAGGAAATCACTATTTGGGTTTGGGAGGCTCCTCTTCCTGAGGGGCTGCCTGGAAAAAGCTCTGGAAAAGTTGGAAAAAGCTCTGGAAAAGCTGGAAAAAGCTGGGATGAGGGGATGATCCAAAGCCACTCGGCTGAAGGATTTTCCAGCAGGGAAAGAAATTCCTTAATAAATCAAAAAATCCCTAAATGAATCAGGAAATTCCTTAACAAGAAATGCTTTAATAAAGAAGAAATTCCTTTAAAACTCAAGAAATTTCTTAATTAATTAAGGAATTCCTTAATGAAGCAAGAAATTCTTTAATAAATTAAGAAATTCCTTAATAAACAAGAAATTCTTTAATAAAATAATGAATGTCTTAATAGAACAAGACATTCCTTAATGAATCAAACAATTCCTTAATAAATCAAAGAATTCTTTAATAAACAAAAAGTGTTTTAATGAAAAAGAAATTCCTTTATAACTCAAGAAATTCCATAATAAATCAAGGAATTCCTTCATAGAACAAGAAATTGCTTAATAAAGAAGAAATTCCTTAACAAAATAAGAAAATCCTTAATGAAACAATAAATTTCTTAATAGAATGAGAAATTCTTTAATGAATCAAAGAATTCCCTAATAAACAAGAAATGATTTAATAAAGAAGAAATTCCTTTATAACTCAAGAAATTCCATAATAAATCAAGGAATTCCTTCATAGAACAAAAAATTTCTTAATAAATCAGGAAATTCCTTAATAAATAAGAAATTCCTTAATAAAATAATGAATGTCTTAATAGAACAAGAAATTCCTTAATAAATCAGGAAATTCCTTAATAAATCAAAGAATTCCTTAATAAATTAAGGAATTTCTTAATAAACAGGAAATTCCTTAATAAAATAATGAATATCTTCACAGAACAAGAAATTCCTTAATAAATCAAGGGATTCCTTAATAAATCAAAGAATTCCTTAATAAATTAAGGAAATCATTAATAAACAGGAAATTCCTTAATAAAATAATGAATATCTTCACAGAACAAGAAATTCCTTAATAAATCAAGGAATTCCTTAATAAATCAAGGAAATTCTTAATAAATCAAAGAATTCATTAATAAATTAAGGAATTCCTTAATAAATCAAGAAATTCCTTAATAAATCAAGGAATTCTTTAATAAACACAGAACTGGAATCCATCAATTTTCCAGGTGACGATTCCCAGTCCAGGCAGGACCCAGTGCCCAGAACTGGGAGCCCAGTGGGTGTAACTGGTGCTGCTGGGCCAGGAGCAGGAATTCCCAAGCCAGGAATTCCCTGGGCAGCCGGATCGCACTCTGAGCCCTCCATTAATTCCTGGAATTCCTCTTTGTCCCTCCTGTTTTCCTGACCTCTGGAAAACTCCTTGAATTCCCCACCTGGTCCCCGCTGGCACCGAGCTCCAGGATATTCCTGGATGATGGGAATCCCCACCGGAGCAGGATGGGATCCGTGGGTCCCTCCAGACCTCCCACACCTGGGCTCCGACCTCCCTTTGGCATCAAACCCAGAGGGATCCCTGGATTTTTGTGCTTGGGAATATTCACACACCCATTTCTCCATGGATCCAGCTGTTCTGCACATCCTGATTTTCCCATTGTGTCCCTTGGGATTGCAGACCCCTCTCCAAGCTGAGGTTTCTCCCAGGAATCAGGAGTGAAGCTGAGACTTCTCCCAGGAACCAGGAGAGGGTTAACGGGAACATTCCCGAATTTTCCTCCTCCAACTTGGTAGCAAAGCCCAACGTGGGGATCTCTGCTCTGGTTTGGGTTGCAGCCTCCGGGCTCGGTGCCTTTTGGCAGCCCAGCCTCTGGAATCTGCCAGATTCCAGACAGCTCCTGCACCCCCTCCCCTGGAAACTCAGGAATTTTGGGGAATCTCTGCCCCTCCCCTGGAAACTCAGGAATTTTGGGGGATTTCTGCTCCAGGGCCATCCCACCCTGCTCCCCTCAGCCAAATCCTGCCAAGCTCCCGGCACACGGAGCCAAGGGGCAGCACACCTGTGTTGGGGACAGCTCCTAAAGTTTCACCCCAAAGCCACAACAAACACATCCAGCAAACCCTTCCCATCCTGGTGTTTACCCCATTTTTGGGGATGAACCTCAGACCCAGCCTGGGGGCTGGTGCCAGCACCGGCGCTGGATTTTTCATTCAGAGGATGCTCACGCTTCTGGCAGGTTCGGCATTAAAGGAATCGGCTCCGGCCAGAGACTGTGGGACATCAGGGAGTGGGAAAAAGTGATGCTGCCGGGCCTCTGGCCTGGAGCTGGCTTTTGGGGAAGGGTGAAAGCGAGGAGAGGAGCTGGTGGACCCGAAATGTTAATTCCTTCCAGCTGTTGTCAGTCTGGCAGGTTCTCAAAGGAAGTTTAATAGACTGCAGTCGTCTCCCGTCCCCCATCCTGCCAGAACCTGGGATTACATGAGCTGCTCTGCCTTCCAAAAACCGGGTTTATTTTATTTTAGGTTTTTTTTTTTTTCCCCTTTGGCTCTGGGAGTGTTTTCTTTTACGTGTGAGTGTGTGTGCACGCACGTGTGCGAGGCCTCGCTGCCGGCCCCCAGCTGAACCTGCCCCTTGGCTTGCAGGGAATTGCAAGGGAATTTTGGGGTGGCACAGAGCAGGAGTGGGGGTTGTGTTGGCAGGAGGAGGAGGAGGAGGATGAAGAGGAGGAGGAGGGGGGTGAAAAGGAGGAGGAGGAGGAAAAGGCTCCGTGGGCCTCCTTGCTGGAGCGCTCCCCAGTCCGCCGTGTGAACTGGGAGGAAACAGGATGGAGAAAGTATTTGGAGTGGAAAATAAAAAATCCTCTCCCGTTTTATTGATCGTGATTGAGGACAGAAATAGCCCAGGCTGCTGACAGCCCTCCCCACTGAAGGAGCAGCCAAATGTGGGGCTCATCCCGAGCCGCTCCATCCATGGAAAATCGGGGTGTCCGGAGAGATCAGGGCAGTGGGGATGAGCCAGCTCCGGATCCCAGGGTTTCCACACCTGCCTGCAGAACTTCCACGCCTCTGTTTGTCCCTCTGGCCCTCTGGCTGCACCCACGACAGGCTCAGCAGCCCCTGGAATCCATCAGCAATTAAACAACGAGTTCCCATCATTAAAGCCTCCAATGCCCCAGGAATAATCAATGCCCAGCAGGGATTGTAGGAAAAGGAAACCCCCGTAGCCAGGGTCAGGCACTGCCCACCCCAGGGAGCGCTGGGGGGGATCCTGCACCAAAATCCCAGCAATGCTGATTTAGGTGACCGGAGTTTTAATGGATTTTAGCCAATTTCACAGAATTGTTTCATTTAAAACATCAAACTCGAGGCCAGCCAGGCTGGGGAAGGAGGGCAGGGAAGCCCAGGGTGCGCAGAAAAACCAAGCAGGGTCAGTACTGGAGTGGGCATGGTGCTCCAACTCTGAGAAAACCATAAAAACCAAGTGCTGGCAGGAGAGTAATTAGTTAAAACCAAGCACATCTGTTGTTAATTAATTCCCAGGCAGGGGGGTTTAACTCTTGCCTTGCCCAGTGTTTTGCAACCGGGATGGCCAGTGCCAACTTGAATCCAGGGGAAGGGTTTAATTCGGCTTCTCAAGCCCTTGCAGGGACTTGAGTCTGCTCTGGTTTGTCATTCCCTGCCTTGATCCATCAATCCCAGAACCAGCCCTGGGATTTCCAGTAGCTCCTGGGGCGTGAGCAGAGCAGCCAGCACTGCTCAGGGCAGGGAACGTGCCTCAGGTTTGGGGTCAAGACTGAAATAAATCTGCCTTTGCCCCCTCCAGCTTCGAGCCCCAAGGAGCCGCTGCCGAAGGTGGGAACAGCTCTCCGAGGGAGGCTTTGCAGAGGGTAGAGATCTGGGTACCCTGCGCTGATTATTGCTCTGTTATTCACATTTTTTCAAAGGCAGCTGTCACTAAAGTCCATTCACAGGCCTGAGCAACACATCCATCGAGGAAAACACGCCAGGATCCCATCCCTGCTCCCCACCTCCTGCTCTGGATGGGGACCTGCTCCCTCGGGAGCAGCATTAAAAGGGCTGGAGGACTGAGGAGGAGCAGCAGGAGGGAGTTTGGGGTGTGTGTGACCCCCAGCCCACCCCAAACTCAACCACACAGGGCCCGGCCAGCCCTCAGGGCCCTCCCGCACCGGGGGGATCTGTTCCCCATTAAGCGACTGCGGCTGGTGGATCAGCCCTGCCAGCTCCAAGCTCCCTAATTAGCAGCAGAAGCGAGGCCAGGCCGGGGAAGGCCAGCGCCTCCCGGCCTCCGTGCCAAGGATGCGAAGGGTTTGGAGCAGAGCCTCGGCCGGAGCCTGTGGAAAAGCTCTGACCGACCCTGCGAGTGCCGCATGGGGCCCCGATCCCGTCTGTGCCGGGCTGGGCAGGGATGCGCATCCCACCCCCGGTCCTCACCGCTTCAGTGAGGGGTAAAACCCAAAGGCAGCACCCCCAGCCGTCCCTGCGCTGTGTGGGGTGGAGGAAGGCTGCCCGCACCATCCTCGTCCCCTCTGTGCACTTGCACAGTGCCGGGCTCTTGCTCACCACTAAAAATAGGATTCCCGGCTGAGCGGCAGCGCCGGAGGGCAGCGAGCCCAGATCCCGAAGCAGCCCTTGTCGCCGTGACCAACTGACCCATTTGGCCTCGGTTTTTAAGTGTTTTTCCCTCCTCGTTCAGCTCCAGCCCAGGCAGCAGCTGAGCCGGGCCAGCCCAGCCTTTCCAGGGGCAGCCAGACCCCGCTGTGGGGTCGTGGTCCCTGACCCTGGCACGGGTGGGGGTCTCACCCAGGGCTGGGGGGCTGCGGGAGTGGCCAAAGCCACCCAAATTCCAAGGGCTGCTACCTGACCAGCCCCGGCCCTTCCGCAAAGAATTGGTATAATTAATTTTCTCCTTTGGGAATTTGCTCCTGGGGCAGGTGAAGCAGCCCGGAGCAGGGGACATCGCAGGGGGGGTGGGACAGCGCAGCCAGGGTTTGTCCCAGGGGAGCCGGGGCACTTCAGGACCTCACCTGTTCCCCGGAGCCAAGGACAGAGAGAACTCTTGCATTTTCCTTCCCAGCACAAGGAGCAAACAGGAGCACCCTGGGGCTTTCACTGACCTGTCCCATGTCCCCAAAGCCAGCTGGGAGCAGGGACAGGGGACATGGAGCCTCAGTCTCCAGGGAGTGCCCCGCACAGCGCGTCCCGGGCCAGCCACCAGTCAGAAATGAAGAAAGACCTTTATTTACAGTAAAAAGGAACAAAAATAATATAAAATACCGGGACACTTCCCGTCTCCCCAGCCCATCAGCGGCGTGTCTGCCACCCCCAACCCAGCCACCACCTCTGTCCTCGGGATGGTGGCACGGGGCCAGCAACTGCTGGGGGTCATTTGGCACCAACCGAGCCTGGGACACATGGAGCTGGGTGACAGCTCGGTGACAGCTTGGTGACAGCTCGGTGACGGCTCGGGCTGCAGGTAAAGCTTCCTCCCGGGAGGGGGACAGGCTGCAGGTATTGCACTTGGCTACCGAGGGCAGGGGGGCCCTGGCAGGATGTGTCCCCCAGCCGGGCTGGAGGCTTCAGCATCTCCCGGTGCCCGGGGTCACCCAGCCTTGGAGGTGTCATCGGTGATGTCTCTGGAGGGGGGGATGCTCTGTGCCACCCCCTGCAAGGCTGCCCACAGTGCAGTCCTGGGGCGGTGGCAGCGGGACGGGGCTGTCCCCAAAACCCCAGTGTGGCTCTGCAGGACAGGGCTGTCCCCAAGGCTGGGATTCAGGGTGGCTCTGCAGGACAGGGCTGTCCCCAAAGCCCCAGGGTGGCTCTGTAGGACAGGGCTGTCCCCAAAACCCCAGGGTGGCTCTGCAGGACAGGGCTGTCCCCAAAACCCCAGGGTGGCTCTGCAGGACGGGTGCTCCTGCTCTCGGCTCAGGTGGCAGGAGGCTCCCGCGGTGCCCCGGTGCAGGCAGAGGTAGAGCAGGACAGGACACTGCCAGAGCCCCCTCCGTGCCTGGGTTCACCCTTCCCGAGGATCCGGCTCCAAGGACGAGGATTCCAACCGGGGATTCGCTCTCCTCCTCCGCGAGCTTTCCCGAGGGACTGGCCGGAGCCTCGCCCGCTGGGGGGGAGCCTGGGGGGTCCCAGCGCGGGTCCCCCGGCCCAGGGGAGCCCCTCAGGAGGAGAAGCAGAGCCCGCAGCACTCCATGCAGATCTCCAGGCAGTCGGCGGACTCGCAGCACGCGTCGATGATGCCGCAGTCCATGTCGCAGGGCAGGTCGCAGTCCGCGCACTCGCCCGAGTTGCAGCAGCAGCAGCAGATGCAGGAGTCCTCGGAGGTGCAGGAGCCGCAGGTGGCACAGTCCAGCACGATGTTGCAGAGGGTCAGGAACTCGCAGAAGAGGCAGGAGAGGATGCAGTGGACGCAGCAGTCTGGGGAGGAACGCGGGGTGAGACAGCGCCCGGCACGGGGGATGCTGGGGGAGCAGCACAAGGTGGAAATCCTCCCCCGGGAATCCACAGAGGGGAGGGGAAAAGGGATCAGGAGGCAGCCACTGCCCCGGAGATCTCCCTTAACACTCAGCCCTCAAGAGAGACCAATTTTGGAGGACGGGAGATGGTCCCGCTCAGCCAGAGGATGCCAGGAGGGTCCGGGGGTCCCACTGGGCTCGGGGGATGTCACCCAAGGGATCCCAAGGGATGAAGGACCTGAGAACTTGGTGGATGCCACCCAAGGGATCCCAAGGGATGAGGGGCCCGAGGACCCAGGGAATGCCACCCAAGGGATCCCAAGGGATGAGGGGCCCGAGGAGAACAGCTGGAAAGAGACCCCCAGGGGACAGGCAGTACCTTCCTGCGCCTCAATGGGGATGTGGGAAGAGGGTGACTTGGAGCTGCCCTTGCTCTTCTTGCTGCTCTGGCTGTTGATGGAGTGGTGTGACTGCAGCTTTCGGTGAGGTTTCTGTGCACTGGGCACGGCCCGGCAGGTCCCGTTCCCCGTCTCCCCGTTGGCACTGGCCGGGTCCGGCCCCCGCCCGGCACCGTTGGGCAGCAGGAGGGTGCAGGGCCCGGGGGGCTGCGGGGGTGGCCGCACCTGGGGCTGGCCTGGAGGAGAGAGCAGCGTGTTACCTCCCCTTGCCCTCTCCACCGGGAGAAAGGCGTGCCCAGACCCTGGAGAAAAATGGGAATTCGGTCCCCAGCTGGACACGGGGTGGCCAGGAGGTGATGCTGATGGATCGAGGGGATGGAGATGGAACAGGAGATGTGGAAAAGATGGCTGGAGGGAAGGAGGCAAAGGCTCCAGAGAGAGGAAGGCATGAAATGAAGATTTGTTATGAAGGATGTGCTGAAACTCATCAGAGGACCTGAAGGAAGAGGCAGGAGGGATGAAGCCACCAAGACTGCCGGACAGAGCTCCTGGATGTCCCCACTGCCCTCTGTAAAGCCAGAGCTGAGGCACCACTGCAGAGCCAGCCTGCTCCTCTCCCCAGCCCTGCAGGAACCGGCCACTTCCTTGAGGTCTCCCCAACCTCTGGCTGAACTTCTCTGCAGGAGGAGGAAAATAACTCAGTGCTGTGTCTGTCCCTCCAGCCTCTCCCACTGCAGCCCCATGTCCTGCCAGGACACTGCCAGAGCCAGAGGGGTGGCTCAGCCCCTTGCCCAGTGTCCGTGGTGCTCTGGGAGAGGACTGGGAACCAGCACAAGGAACGGGGCTCCAGCACCCATCATCCTCCTCAGGAATGCCACAAATAAAATCAAATCTTCAGCCAAACTTTGCTTTTCCTCTCCCATGGCAGTAAACAAGGGATGATTCAGGAGAGAGGCTCGAGGGCAAAGGCACCTCTTGGCACCAGGGAACAGGAGCTGCTTTCTGTGCAGGGCATGGGGGGACTCAGGGGTGGAGCGGGCACAGGCGGTCCCTGTCCTGCATCCACGAAAATAAAACAGATGGAAGGTGAAAATAAAATAGGTGGAAGACACGAGTGGATGGTCCCAGTGCTTGGTTTTACCAGGCTGAGCTGGGCTCGGGCTGCTCAGGGAGGTTAAACTGGGAGCTTGGTCCTTGAAACCGCTGGGAAGGGAACTTAAAATAACCAGAGCTGAGCGGGAAGAGTGGGCTGGATGATGGGAGACTGGGGAGACAGAAAACAGGTCTTGGATAAAACAGGAATTGTCTCCTCTCCCTAAAAACCGCATGGAGTGTTCAATTCCTGTGTTCCCTTGTGCAGTGCCCTCTCCTGCCTCGTGTGTGCACAGAGATGGCTCCGAGGATGACCACGGTGCCCAGGGCTGTGATGGGAAGGGGCTGAGCCCGCAGGGAGCCGGGCAGGGGCTGAGTTCAGCAGCAGCTCAGCAACCTCAGACGGCAGCTGGATTCTCTGGGATTGCAGCAGGATGCACTTGGCGCTCCCCATTTCGCTGCATTCCTCAGATTAAACTGTTTGTAAATCAAAATCACGCTTTGGCTCCGGCGAGGGGGAGACAAAGGCAGCCAGGAATCCCCCCCCCTCAAAGTTAGGGAAAATAGATTCCATTTTTTTAGGACTGCCTTTAAAACATGGGGCCAAAGCTCTTCTCAAAGAGGCACCTCCAGCTCCCCAGTAATGTGGGAGTCTGGGCAGGAGTGGGGAGACCAGCCCTGGAACACCAGGATTTTGGGGAAAACTGCCTGTCTCCAGCTCTTCAATACCCCAAAACCTCCTGGATGTTCACTTTGGGTTTGGATCCCCCCAGCCTGTCCCAGGGCAGCATCACCGGGGTCCCCCTGCTGGGACCCTCCCTGAGCCACTGCCAGGGCTTGGAATATTGTGGCCACCCGGGTCTGCTGCTCCTGCCTGAAACTCAACACACAGACTCCCAAACCCACAATCCCAGTGTTCCAAAATGCTGGAAAACTGGATTCGAGCAGCAGTGCTGAGTGGAGAGGGCCAGTCCTGGCATTTGGTGGGCAAGGACGTGACCCTGCACCCCACAGCCCCTTCTGCCCGGTCCCTCCCGAGCCAGACTGGCACGGCAATGCCACCATCCCATGGGAGAGCCTAAATGTGGTCCCCAGGTCCTTCCAAAAGGGGAATAACCCGAGAAAACCAATGGTGAACCCCCCAAGAGCAGTGCAGTGAGGAGCGGGGGACACCAGAGGTGACACTGCTCATTTCCCGGTGAGGAGAGGGGAAGGTCCCTTCACCCAGCAGCAAGAGGAGAGTGCCCAAATCCCTGCCAGCCCCGGGGCCCGTGGGGGGCGGCGGGGGGCTGGGCTGGGGAGGGTCCGTGCAGCGGCTGCGGTGTGACTCAGGCGTGCAGAATGTCTGTGGGCAGCCGGCCCAGCTCCCAGATGCTGTGCGAGGGCTCCGCCGCAGGAAACGTGCGCTCTCCCCGCCGCAGCGCCCGCATTTCGCCGCTGTCTCCCCTCCCCTGCCCGCTCTCCGCAGGGGCAGCCCCGTTCCCAGCCGCCCTCATCCCGCTGGGAAGCTTCCATCCGCTTTACGCCCCTCGGAAGGGGAAGCTGCGGGTCCGCATCCAGCAGAAAGGGAATGGCAGCCCGGGAGCGAAACCCTGGGATCCGGGCTGGCGGCCAGGCAGGGATGGACGGCTCCAGGAGAGCCTCCCACATCTGCCGGCTCCGCTCTCCCAGCCCTGCACCGGGGGACGGAGCGAGGGCACCCCGGCCGCAGCCTGCCCGCCCCAGCCCGGCCTTCTCACGGCGGGGACACCGGCAGCCGGGCCCCGCCACCGCCTGCAGCAGAAACAGCTCAGAGGGGACAGCCCGGCTCGGCCTCAGCCCTGGCCTGCACTCGGCAAGGGGAGAACTGTCCCAGCTCCAGCGAGCGGCTGCTGCGGCCCTGTCCCGCGGCTGTGACACCGGGACATCCCGGGGCTGTGACACCGGGACATCCCGGGGCTGTGACAC
>NC_031795.1:3823517-3828282 GCF_001522545.3 Parus major | reverse complement strand
CATGGGGACATCCCGGGGCAGTGCCCACGGAAATACCTCACGGCTGTGCCCACAAAAACGTTCTTTGTGGGTGTCCTCTCTCCCACTTCCCGGGGTTCTGGGGGATGCTCCATCCATCCCCTTTCCCGAGCACGCTCATCCCTTTCCCAGGGGACCCCAACCCTTCCCAAGGCAGCTCCAGCTGTCCCCGCTCCTCCTCCGAGGGCACCGGGAGCCACCTCGGGTGCCGCCCTTCACTTTCGCCTCTGCGGGTGACTCAAGCTGGGTTCGAGCTCTGATGTGGGGAGGAACAAAGCGAGGAGGAGCCGGGTTCCCACCTCTGCCCGGCTTTTTGATGAGTCCCTCCGCTGCTGAGGCGGCGGCAGCGCAGGGCGAGGGTCCCGGCCGTGTCCGAGCTGGCACCGAGGGAAACACTCACATGTCACAGCTTCGGGAGCGCCGCAGAGCTCGGCCCGGGGGCCTTTCGTCAGCACCGCCGGGGATTTGTCACCTCCCAGGGGTTTCTCCTTCTTCGGCACCGCGGGGCGGGCGGGCGGCCGGGGCTCCGCCGGGGACAGCGCTGGGATCGGCCTCGGGACAGGGAGCGAGGGCTCAGCCACCTCTGCAAGAGAAACGGGGTTAGAGCTGAGCCCCCCGGGGTCAGCCAAGCTCCCAGGCCGGCCCCGGCACTGCCCCTGGCACCGGGCAGGGTGTCGGGGCTCTGATTCCCGTCCCCATCGCACACAGAGCGGGGCAAGAGCTGGAGCACCGCGGGGGCTGCATCACTCGGCAGCTGCTCACCCCGCTGCAGCGCCATCCCGAAAAGCCTCCCAGACTCTCACATTCCTTCTCCAAAAAGCCACGGGATCTGGTTACACTCAGCAGCCCAAGCTGGATTTTTCATCCCCCTTCCCATGAAAGGGCCACTGTCTTCCCTGCGGGAGCTGGCTGCCACCTTCCCTCATCCTCCTGCGCTCTGGAGCAGCAGGAACCCCTGCAGGACCCCTCGATGGGACGGGAAAAGCCTGAAAGGAGCCGAGTTATTCCCCACGGGAGAAACCCCGGTACCGAACACCCCCCTGCAGAAAGCCGGGAGAAGGCAGGACCACCTCCAGCGCTGCTGGGGGCTCGCGGCTCCATCCCACGGGGAATTTGGGGTGCTCGAGGGGGGGCTCGCTGCGATTCCACGCTGCCCCAGCCCCCTCCCCGCCGCCCCAGCCCTCTGCCCAGCCCCCGGAATAGCAACGTCTTGCACAACAGGGGCTGGAGCGCACTTTATATAAAACTAAATTATAGGCTGGGCAGAGGGAGGGAGAGCAGAGCCATAATTGCCCTGGCTGTAACAGGAGCCCTGCAAGCAGCCAGGGAGGGGAGGGGAAGGGGGAAAGAGACCCGGGACACTTCATTATCCTCGATAAACCAGGCTCCCGCACACCAGAGCCCAGCAGGAAGGAGGGCAATTACGGATAACTAAAAGGAGCCTAAGGAGGGAAGTTGGGGGTTCCAGCTGCTCCCCGGGATCAGCAGGAGCCTGGAAATGCAGCAGAGGGGCTGCAGCCGGTCTGGAGTGGCTCTCCAGGGGTCTCCCAGCTCCACAAGACCTTCCAAAGTCATCCACGTGCCTCAGTTTCCCCTCTGCCCTCCCCAGGGGGCAGATCCAGCCTGGGGTGCTGGAGCTCCTGAGATTTTGTGGGAAGAAAAATTCACCCCAGCACAGAGCCCTGCTCACAGCTCTCATGGGTGAGGCGATTTTGGGGCTAAACCAGGGGAAATCCAGCAGCTCCAGCTGAATTTTGCACACCAGCATTGGCTCCAAATCCCAATGGAGCGTGAGTGTGCGAGCCCCAGATGGGAGAAAAGACATTCCCATGGCTCTGGAAAGCCTGGAGCAAAATGGAGAGGGAAGGAGAGCAGGCTGTCATCTCCCCGTGGGTGTGGGGGTGAATAACATCCACACATTGCTGCATCCACAGCCTCTGTCATGTCCCAACCTGGACTGGCCTTAGCCAGCCCTGATCCAAAGCCAAACGTGAAATCCTGAGGGGTGAGGAGCTCTGAGTGGAGCCAGAGGTGTCCAGGGCAGGGCACAGAGGGTGAAGCTCCCACAGAGTCCCTGGGAAGGAACAGGAGCTCTGGTTTCTGCTGTGAGATGCCCAGAGTGTGTTCAGGGCTTAAAACCCCCCAGGAATGCTCAGAACAGCCACATCATCACCAGCTCCCCTTCCCTGCAGGCCAGAGATTGGGAAAGAGAGCTGGAAAATCGGGTGCAGCAGCAGGAGAAGGGCTGGCACAGGGACAGCTCCAGCGATCCCTGTCCCTGCCCCTCTGTGCTGCCTCCAGAGCATCCCTTGCCCCCTCTGTGCCCTTTCTTGGGGATGAGATCAGTCTGGAGCTCTGTGGGACAGCAGCAGCCCCGGCTGGATGGATCCATAGGGATCTCCAGGGTGCTGCTCCAGCTGGGATGGAGCCCAGGCTCGTCCCTGCCGTGTCCACACTTGTAATTACCCTGCACAAGGGCTCTCACACAACCACAGCCACGCAGCGAGGAAGGTGGCAATTAAATTAACTCCCCCGGGAACAAGCTGGCCAGGAGAGGGACAGAAATAGGCAGGAATGAAGTTTGGGTGAGTTGATCCTTCCCAGCCTCACATCCCGGTTGCTGCAGGGCCACAGGGAACGTGGGGATGGTGCTGACCCCCAGCTCCCCCTGGGAATGGGGTGGGAAAGGCTCTGCCTGCCCAGGGGTCACAGCCTGACCCCTGAAACTGGACACAAGCTCAGCACAGACCCCACAGGCTCCTGCTCAAAGCTCTCTGCCCCTCAAGATCCACAGAGAATGCAGAGGGAATGTCCTGGGAAATGCAGAGGGAATGTCCTGGGAAATGCAGAGGGAATGTCCTGGGAATGCAGAGGGAATGTCCTGGGAAATGCAGAGGGAATGTCCTGGGAAATGCAGAGGGAATGCCCTGGGAAATGCTCCCAAAGTGCCCCCAGGAAGAGGCAGTGGCTCTGCTGGCACAGGGAGAGGTGAACAGACCCTTCCATCACTGGCACAGGCTCATCCCACAGCTCCCAGCTCCCTCTCCTTTAAATTGCCCCAATCCCTGCTCCAGGGATGTCCTGCCAAGCTGAGGGCCCTGGATCCCTTCTCCCCTTCTCCCAGCAGAGCAGGGACCGGCTCCTTCCCTCCCCTGCTGCCCCAGAACGGGACCAGGCTTGGCCTGAACCCAACAGGTTTAAAACCAACCACGAGCCCAGGAAAAGCCCTAAGGTGAGCCGGCCTTTGGGATGGGACTTCTCTCACTTTTTCCCAAACTCCTGCAGCCCCAGACTCTTCCTGGCCAGGCCAAATCCTGCTCAGAGCCTGGGGTGAGTCCCAGCCTCTGCTCCCTGAGCACAAGGGAGATGTGGGGGTGGCTCAGAGCTCTGGTTTTTGGGAACAGAGGTAACGAGGCATTCAAAAACAATAATTTCAGCTTCAATCAATCACAGCACTGCCCTAAGGTACCAGAGATCAGGGAATTGATAGATGTGGAGCTACTTTCTTTTGCCAAGCCCAGGACATGCACATGGAGCCGGCTTTCTGATTATTCTCCCCAGTCCCAAGGTCCAAATCCATCCGTCATGGAAGTCCCGAGATGTCAGTGAGCTCCAAAGTCCATCAGGGGGGTGGGAAAATAGGAGAGGAGAGAGGAGGGATGCAGAGAAGCTGGAAGGTTTCATGGCTGTAACTGAGGATCCTGTAAAATTCCTGCAAAGTGCAAAGTACCAACATCCCTCTGGGAATGCAGGGAGGCCCTGGGGAATGTGGGAGCTTCAGGGGCTCTGATCAGGGGAAAAGCTCTTTGTGCTCCGGCTGGGAAGCACAAGGAGTTCCTGATGAGCTGAGCTCAGCATTCCCAAAAAGCTGGACAAGCAAAAGGCAGGAGCAGCATCCTGGAGGGAGCTGGGATGAGGCAGAGCTTCTCCAGCAGCACAAACACGAGCCACAGCTCCCCCAGACCTGCGGATTCCCTTCTCCCAGCTGGCCGTGGTGCCCAGAGCTCCAGAGGATGTGGGAAGACGCAAAGCTGGAGCTGTGGTTTGGGGTCAAACCCACCCAGAGTGTCCTGTGGCTCCTGCTCAGCGTTCCTGGGCTCTGGCTGATGATCCTCACAGATCCTGGGGTCTCATTTCCCTGTCCCTGTTCCTTCTAAGTCCTTTTGGCTCTGAGGGGAGGAATCTGGTGGCAGGAGAGGGATGGGCACGTCCACAGTCCCAGGGATGGACAGAAAGAGAGGAAAACTTCTCCAACAAGGAGCTAAAGAGTGGCTGGATTGGGGAATGTGGAAACAAATCCCGTCCCTTGGACAGGCAGATGTTGGGTGCCGACCAAAAGGGGTCTCAGCACATCTGGATCCACATCTGAGCTCTTGGGGAGCACCCAAAACCAAGGGGTGCAGCTCCTGCCAGCCTGGGGACACCCAGGAGAGCCCCTTCTCCCTGCCTTTAATCCCTTGGGAATGGCTGGACAGGGAGCAGGGAATGCTGGATGGAGGCAGCTCAGCTCTGCTCGCCTCGGGAGCTCTCTGCTCTCCTTTTCATGAGATAAAACCAGCCTGAGATCTCTCCTGCTTCTCCTGGCCCAACCAAGTGCCTGCCTGGCCTATCCCAGGGATATCCCAGGGATATTCCAGGAATATTCCAGACATATTCCAGGGATATTCCAGGGATATTGCAGGGATATTCCAGGCATATTCCAGGGATATTCCAGGCATATTCCAGGCATATTCCAGGGATATTCCAG
>NC_031795.1:3819963-3823246 GCF_001522545.3 Parus major | reverse complement strand
CAGGGATATTCCAGGAATATTCCAGGTTTCCAGTGCAGAAGGGACAGTACTGGAGGAAATCCTTCCCATACCATGAACCAGGCGGGAGCAGAGGGAAGCAAAATCCTGGTTTGAAAGTTTGCTCACAATTGGAAAAATCCCAACACCTTATTTACATTCAGTCTGAAATTCGTGCACCAGGGCTGCCTCCGACTCTGGGATAGGCAGGGGAAGGAAAAGGAGGGTGGGAAGAGAAGGAGAGATTCCCAAAGCACAGATCCAGCAGAGCTTTGCTTCCCACCTGGAAAAGCTTTGGCCTCTCTGCTCACCTGGGCAAAGCTTTGGATAAACAGTTCTGGGACAATGAGGAATCCAGTAAAAAAAATAAAATAAATAAAATTAAAAGTGTTTTCTATGAGAAGTGACTTCCTAAATGCACAAAAAGCAAAACAAAGCAAAAAAAACCCACAAAAACCCCAAATAGCTCAGCAGGCTGGGAGCTGTTGTTATTTGTTATTTATAGGATTTGGGTGGGAAGGGAGGGAGGAATTTTGGGGCCAGACAGGCCAGGACCAGCGTCCATCCCGTCCATCCCTGCTGGGAGCTTGACCTCGGTGACAAAACCCCCACTCCAGGTTTATTTGTCACAAATCCCATCCCTCCAAGGCCCTCGTGGCTCCAACTGGCTCCTGCCAAACCAAATTCATGGAAGAATTGCTCCTATGAGGGGTTTCAGGGAAGATAAAATACAAATTCCCTGCAAGAAGCACCTCTGACATTGCAGGAATTTGGGAGGAATTATTCCTTATGCAGAAAGAATGGATTTAATGTAAATATATTTACATTTTATGGGTATTGAAGCACCGTTCCAGTGTGGAGCTGCAAGGGAGGAAGGGATTTTTAAGCCTGGACTGGAAAACAGGAACAACAAAACTTCCCAGGATACAAACCTGGGAAGGACCAGGTTCCTTTCCTCATCTCCCAGCACCAGACCTGGGATCTGCCTCATCCCAAAACCAACATAAAACATCCCAAACGCCTGTGGGGACAGGGAATGGGGGAAAACAATGGGAAAATGGGGGAAAAACCCAGACTGGGACTGAATTTGAGCTGGAGACGCACCTGGGGCAGGATAACTCGCCAAAAAATGGAAAATCTGGGAAAATCAGGAGAGCCTGGCATGGAGGAAGGACACGGGAGGAAATCCTGGGTGTCCTTAAGGAAAAGCAATTATCCCTGGAGCCTGGAAAGCAGCGAAGGCGAGGCCTATCAGATCCAAGGAGATTCTGGGAATTACAGAGCAGGGAGAAATTATGGAGGGAGTAATTAAGGCCCAAGCCAGGGCGGTAATTGGGTAACCTTGGGGGTTAAACCAGCACAGGTCCTGCCAGGGAAAATTTGTGTCTTCCCAACCTAAGTCCTTAAAAAAAAGTTAATTGAGGAGCAGATCAACGGGAGCTGCTGGGCACCGTTATTAACCAGGATAATAATTTGCATTTCTCCAGCCCCTTTCATCCCAGCAGAGACTGAAAGAAGGGCCCATCCCACCTTCCCTGAGCTCCATGGATTTTCCTGAAAAAGCTGCCTGGCTTGGTGGGGAAACTGAGGCACGAGAATGGGATTTTCCCAAAGAAATATCCCGTGGAGATGGAGCCCAAAACTCCTCTGTAGGTTGGAGCTTCTCCCGTGCCCAGATCCCAAAGCAAATTCCAAAAACTGGGACACGGGAAGGGATTTTGGGGCCGTCCTGGGGGTGCTGGTGCCCATCCCACAGGAGGGGGAAACTCCAGGAATGGAAAATTCCAGGGAAAAAAATCACCAGAACTGCAGCAAATACCCCGAGGAGGGCTTGGATTTCTGCAGCTCCCAGGCAGGCGCTTTCCAAGGAAATTCAATCAGGAGCTGGAGCGGGAGCAGGGGCGACACAGCCCCAAGGCCCGGATTTGTTTTGCTCAAACCCAGAAACTTTGAAAAGAGCCAGAAATCTGCTTTTTTTTTTTTTTTTGGTTTTGTTTTTTTTCTTGGGTTTCTTTTTCTTTGTCAGTTTTGCTGTTGTTCAGAGAACAAACACGAGGGAAGCATTTTCAGGAGCTTGGGAATAAAAACAGAAATGCTGCAAAAAACTCTGTGGGGTAAAAAAAATAAGTTTTGTATTTTTCAGGGCTTTTATGGGAGGGGTTCTTTGCACTCCTGCATGAAACTCTGTTATCCTGCATTGAAATCACTGCTGAGACAAGGGAAAAACCCATTTATTTTGGGGTTTTTCTTGGTTCTTACCCCTGTCCCAGAGCAGGACAGTCCCAGTTAGGGGTTCCTGAGCGAGGTGGCCCCGATTCCTGCTGAGAATTCCCTGCTTGGGGCACCAGGGATATTTTGGGTCTGGATGTTTCGTGTTTGGGGCTGAGCATGCAAAAGCTTTTTCCGCCTCCTCTTACACCTCGAGGCAAAATCCTCGGGAACAGGCAGAAGGAATTAAGGAAAAATGCGTGTCCCAAACTCGGAGCCGGGACACAGGCACGGACTGGGGACACGGACTGGGGACACGGACTGGGGACACGGACTGGGGACACAGAGGTGGCAAAAGTCCCGCTGGGAAGGGGAAGGGAGGTGGGAATGAAAAGCCAAGGGGATTTTTGCTTCTGGAGCAAAAATCTTCACCACCATCTTCACATGGAGGAGGAGGAAGAAGAGGAAAGAGCCTCTCCTGCTTTCCTTGTTCTCCCTCAGTGAAGGAAGGATCATCTCACCAAGCGAAAAACTCCTGGTTTTCCCTCCTGTTTTCTGCTAATTCCTCTGAAAAATAATTACCAGGGCAGACAGAGGCCTCTTCTCTCTGCAAACTACCTGTGGCTATTTCGGGGCCTTGGTTTGCCGTGTGCCCGTCCCTGCTGGCTGGGGAGGAGCTGTGGTGGCACCCGGCAGATGCCAGGGAACAAAACTCCGGGAAAACAGCTGGAAAACAGCAGCAAAACCTACCTGAGCTGCCCAGCACCCGCTGAGCTGCTCCAAACCACCCCAGCACCTCCAGTTTCCCCGGTTATTCCTCAGTCTGGGTGTATCCAAATGAGCCAATCCCGTCTGTAAAACTTGGGAAAGGGAATGGAGGGAGAATTCCCAGGCTCGGAGCTGCGTGACAGAGCCGCTGGCCCCGGCCCAAGGCAGCAGAGCTCCGCACCCGAATGTCCCAGGGACAGACACGGCGGGGCCCGGCCGCTCTGCCCTCCCCAAAATCACACAGACAGGGGGGAGGAGAGGTGGGAGCGAGGATTTGGGATGGGACAGTGAGGATTTGGGGTGGGGGGCA
>NC_031795.1:3819387-3819738 GCF_001522545.3 Parus major | reverse complement strand
GATTTGGGATGGGATAGTGAGGATTTGGGATGGGATAGTGAGGATTTGGGGTGGGACAGCACAGAGCTGCTCCTTGAGGAGGGGCAGGGGTGGAATTGAGGCTCTGGAGCCTGGGCAGGTGGGAATTAGGGAGACCCCCTCGCCCTCCCCATGCTGCAGAGGAGTCTGAAGGAGGCAAATTCAGTCCAGCTCTGCTCAGGTTCATACCCTGGGTCCCCTCTGGAGGAGCTGAGGAAGAGAAGGGGGATTTGGGATGGTTTGGGATGGAAATGAGACCCCTTCAACATGGGAACGCAGGACTGGGCACTGATGGATGCCCCCCAAACAGGGAACAAGGACAACAGGTCCCCA
>NC_031795.1:3818513-3819258 GCF_001522545.3 Parus major | reverse complement strand
AACTGGGCACTCCTGGATGTCCCTCCAAGATGGGAAAACAGAACTGGGCACTCCTGGATGTCCCTCCAAGATGGGAACACCCAACTGGGCGCTCACAGATGTCCCCAAGCAGCCCAGGCAGGTCCCAGCTGGGAGCTCTCTCCACCCACCCCCAGCTCCCGTGTGGCCACAGGGAAGGCAGCAAAGCTCCAAACCCATTTCTCCCAAAGTACTCAACAGGTTTTAAAGCCGCTTTTTAAAATCCCCCCAGCTGCTGGAACAGGAGCCGGGCTGGGGACGAGCCCCTTGCAAAAAGCTCTTTGCATTCCCAGCTCACCATTTCCCACCTGGAAAAGGAAGGAAATGCAGGGAAATCAGCCCCGTGCAGCTGCCTGGGCCCCGGGACACGGCTGCAGGGGCTGTTTGGGGCTGAGTTTGGAGCAGAGCTCGGCCGGGAAGCGGAGCCGGCGGCATCCAGCTGGAAGAGCAGGGGGAAGAGAACAAGAGGATGAATTCTCCAAGCCCCGTGCTCCGGGCCAAAGCCAACACGGGCCCGCTCCAGCTGTGCCGGATCCCGGAGCTCCCGCCGCTCCGCTCAACCCGATCTTTGGGGATTTTGGGAGTGATCCTGGCATGGATTTGGTCCCTTTTGGGGTGCTGTGTCCCTCCAGCCTCCTGCTCTGCTGGATTTGAGTCTCCCCGTGGGGTTTTAATGCAGTTTCTGCACGTGGAGCTCGGCGGGGACAGCACCGGGGGCCCCAGACCC
>NC_031795.1:3815499-3816706 GCF_001522545.3 Parus major | reverse complement strand
GAGAGAGAGAAAAATCTAATTAAATAAAAACAAATAAAAGAGGTTGGGAGCTCAAACACGCGGCCAAACCCGCGCCCGCAGCGCTCCGGGAGCTTCTGCTGGAGGCTGGAGCGGCGCCGGGACAGGGGAGAGGCTCGGGGCAGGCGGAGGTGGCTCCCGGGGCCAGCCTCGGATTTGGGATTTCACAGCCGTGCTGAGCAGGGCTGGGACCCCCCGAGGAAAACTGCGGGGGGAGCAGCGGGGCTGAGCTGGGCTCGGGACCCCCGGGTGGGTGCTGGAGACCCCCAGGTGAGTGTGGGACCCCTCGGGTGGGTGTTTAAGCCCCCCCAGGTGGGTGTTTAAGCCCCCCGAGTGGGCGCTCCAGCCTTTCCTCTTTCCCCCAGGAAAAGCCAAGGGAGCTTTAGCCCCGGACTCTCTGGCGTGTCCCGGGAACGCCTCTGCCTTCCCCACCCCTCCCTGCCTCAGTTTCCCCCGCTGGAAAATGCGGTTGGGCTCGGTGGGGCTGCAGGGAGCGGGGGTGACAGCACAGCACCCCCGGAGCTGCAGCCCCGAGCAGCAGCAGCAGCAGCAGCAGCAGCAGCGGATCCCGAGCGGCCAAACCCAGCGCTTTGCTCCGTGTCCCCGCGGGGCCCCTCGGGGATCTGTCCCCGTGCCGAGCGTCACGAGGACCCGGTGGGATGTTTGTGAAGTTGTTTTTAATCCCAGCGCTGCGTTTTCCTGGCTTTTCCTGTGTTTAAGAGCCCAGCGCTGTAAAGCACCGCAAGGAGAGGCTGCGGCACGGGGCTGGAGCCGGGGGAGAGCCCTGGTGGCTCCTCAGGCCACTGGAGCTGTCACCAAAGCCCTGCGGCTACCAAAGCCCTGCTGTCACCAAAGCCCTGCTGCCACTGCTGCCACCAAAGCCCTACTGCCACCAAGGTTCTGCTGTCACCAAGGTTCTGCTGTCACCAAGGTTCTGCTGTCACCAAGGTTCTGCTGCCACCTGCTCAGCAGGTCAATGGCAAGGGGAAGGAGCTGAGGCACCTTTCCTTTTCCACATGGAAAGGAAATGGGTCAGGAAATGGGAATGAGGCATCCTGGGACACGGAGCCATCTGATCCCTTGGGGTTTTTCCAGGAGCTCCATCCTGGAGGCAGAGTTGTCACTTAGGCTGAAGCATTGGCACTGCCATGTTCCTGTCCTTGGGAAATCTGTGCACCAGGAGCTCCTG
>NC_031795.1:3811629-3813618 GCF_001522545.3 Parus major | reverse complement strand
CAAAACTCCCAGATCTGCACCCCAAAACTCCCAGATCTGCTCTGCAAAACTACCAGATCTGCACCCCATAATCCTTGGATTTGTACCTTAAAACCCCCAGTTCTGCACCCCAAAACTCCCAGATCAATGCCCCAAATGCTCCAGATCTACACCCCATGACCCCCAGATCTGCCCACCAAAATCCCCAGATGTGCACCCCATAATGCCTAGATCTGCACCCCATAACCCCCAGATCTGCACCCCATAATCCCCGGATATGCACCCCGTAACGCCTGGATTTGTACCTTAAAACCCCCTGTTCTGCACCCCATAACCCCTAAATGTGCACCCCATAACGCCTGGATCTGCACCCCCATAACCCCCAAATCTGCCCCTCATAACTCCCAGATGTGCGTCCCAAAATCCCCAAATGTGCATCCCAAAATCCCCAGATCTGCCCCCCAAAACCCCCAGATGTGCATCCCAAAACCCCCAAATCTGCCCCCCAAACCCCCCAGATGTGCACCCCAAAACCCCCAGATCTGCACCCCAAAACCTGTGGGTTCCCATAGCTCCCCGTCCCCCAGACTGGAGGCGTTGGAGATTTAAACCTCCTTGACCTTCCCGTCTCCGGCGAGGATTTAGCACTAAAGCCTCGACTTTTCGGTTCAAAGAGGGTTTTGCAACATTCCCGGCATCTATCCCTGGGCAGAGGCTTTGAGAATAAAATAAATAAATAAGAGAAACCGCGTGTGATCCTGGAAAAGAAGGAATGAAACAGCCCTGGAGCCGCGGAGTGCGCTGGGATGGGGCTGGGTCCTGGGACAGAGCTGGGCTGTGCAGCCCCAGCCGTGTTTTTTTGGGGTCTGAGCCATCACCCCCTGATCCGTGGAGCAGAATTCCCCTGTCCCTGCACACACACAAAGTCTCTAAACAAAATAACCTCCCCAAAGCCTTTTCTGCTGGGGGGAGGAGGCTCTGCCTGCCTGGGTCTGCAGTGAATGACCCCACTGTTTTACATGTGCTGCTGAAAGATTTTGATGAGTCACGAGCTATTTCTGTAAATAATAATAATAAAAAAAATTAAAAAAGGCAAAAGAAAAAAGAGGAAACGGACATTTAATATTATAAAAAAAAAAATGAGGGGAGCAGTGAACATTTTTTGAGCCCCCCAGAGCGGGGGGTTCACAGAAACCCCACTGGTGGCTCAGGAATGAGTGGCCCGAGTGTTTTGGGGTCTCTTCTCAGCCCCGATCCCAGGGATGTGCTCACAGAGACCCCCAAGACACCGGAGATCAGGGAGGGCCCAGATCTCGGATCAAGAACCTTTTGGCTACTTCCCTTCCTGACCCTGATATTCCAATTTCTTAACTCTCATTTATGACAAAAAACAAACCCAAACAACCCAAAGCTTTCCCTCCTTTTTTTTGGCTCTCCTCAGTTATTTGGAAGCTGCGCTGGTTCTGGGTTATCCAAGGCAGTGACTCCCCAAAGTTGTGCTTCAGGGGTGAGCAAAAATCCCATGGATTTGGGGCAAAGCGTTGGGGTGAGGAAAATCCCATGGATTTGGGGCAAAGCGTTGGGGTGAGGAAAATCCCATGGATTTGGGGCAAAGCGTTGGGATTTGGAGCAGGAGAGGGGTGGGAGCCTCCTCAGCGGTTTTTGGGGTGCAGGAGGTTGTTGTGCACCAGGAAGGGGTGACCGGTCCCAGTGTCCCCTCTGATCCCAGACTGGTTTTGCAATCAAACTGGGAGAGCTTTTGTGTCTGTGCCAAGAAAAAAAAAAAACAAACCCAAAAACAACCGAACAAAAAAGGGATTAAAACTGTTTCTAGTTTAAAAGTTAAAATCTCCAAGTGGTAAATCCATCAGAGCCGGGGATGCTCCCAGCCATGACCCCAGGGAGCTGGGAACTGAGCAAGGATGGGGACACTGGGACGGGACAGGGACACTGGGAGGGGACAGGGGACACTGGGAGGGGACAGGGGACACTGGAAGGGAGTGGGGGCAC
>NC_031795.1:3809325-3810881 GCF_001522545.3 Parus major | reverse complement strand
GCTCCGGGGGGCTCAGCTGTGCCCCGTGGGAAAAGCGAGGATTCCCCAAACTTTTCCATTCCCTTCTCCATGGCCTGATCCCCGTAACCCAGCCAGAGGTGCAGAGCAGCCCCCTCCAGCTTCCAGCAGGGCCCTGACAGATCTCCCCTGTCACCGAATGGACATGAAATATTGAGGGTTCCCCAGGTTATCAGGCACACAGCCGCTTCTCATGAGGCAAATAAAAACCTCCTTTTGGGGTTTTTTAACTGCTTATATAAAGTGTTTCAATCCAGGTTACATGGACAATAAACCAACAGCCCCTTTGGTGCCATTGGTGGGACCAGAGGAAACATCCCAAGAACATCTGTTCAGTATTGGTTTGAGAAATAGAATCTATTTACAATAAAACAATCCTTGAAAAAAACTTCCCATGGACTTTTTCCCCTGGGAAACCAGCGTCTGAGAGCTTGAATATTCTCTCAGGTTCAGCAAATCGTGTCCACACTCCCCGGCGTTCCTTAGGGCAGCGTCCCTGTGCAGAGCTGAGGCAGCTCCTGAGTCACAGCCCGTGCCAGCCCCACGCTCTGCCACTGCACATTCCTCCCTTCCTCACCTGCCCGCTCACCTGCGGGCCCGGCCCCGCCCCGGCAGCCCAGGGGATGCGGCCAAAGGGAGCCCGGGAGCCCGGGATTGCCTGGAGCTGCTCCGGGAGGCGGAACGAGGCTTGTCCGGATGCTCTGGAAGGGGGAGAGCAGAGCCGGTGATCGGCTCAGGGATGGGTGGGGATGAGCAGCCTTCTTCCACTGAACCTCAGCCTGATAAGCTAAAAAGAATTAAATAGTAGTGGGGGAGATAAATCACAATTTTGGGGCTTGAGGATCTGTGCAGCCCCGGCTTTGGGGGAACAGGGCTCCCCAGGCTGGCAGCACCCAGCATGGTGGGAGCTGTGCCATGCAGGGAAGGATTTTACAGGGATTTTGGGGGTGGAGAGCAGCAGGGCTTTGCTGTGGTGCCACCTGTGCCGTGGGCATTGGGACAACCTGGAAAAATCCGTGCATGGAATCAACAGTGATGGGCCAGAAACCACTGCCACCCTCACTGGGGGCAGGGTGGTCTGGGGGAAAATCCAGCCCCTTTTTTGAAACTGGAAAGCTCCAGGGATGGAGGTGAGCAGGAAAACACTCTCAGTGTCCAGGGGGTCACTCAGCACACTGAGTGTGGCCTACAAAAACAAGGATTATTTTCCCCCAGAATTTCATTCTCTGAACAGAAAGGGCGATAGAAAGGAGCAGCCTGAGCAGGGCTGGGGCGGGAGGGACCCGCAGTGTCCGAGTGAATCCCGCAGCGATCACACCCAGCCTCATCCTGTCCTACCCCGGGCCGGCTGCGCTCCCAGGAAAGCTGTGGGATCTGGCTGGATTTGGGAAAACAAAGCCATTCCTGTAGGTGTGTGACTGCACTGACCCACATTCCCAAACTCTGGCACCCAGCGCCGCTCCCGGCTCCGCCAAAGTAAACCCAGCCCAGCTCTCGCAGCTCCCGGCTGCTCCTCGGGCTCCTCGGGGGGAGCAGGG
>NC_031795.1:3794939-3806786 GCF_001522545.3 Parus major | reverse complement strand
CAGGAGGGGACAGGGATCTGCCCCTCACCCTGAGGCACCCACAGGTGCAGGCACAGCCCCCCAGAGGGGTGCCAGGATCTGTGAGGTGACATCCAGCACACCCCGGGAAGCCAGCACGGCTCAGGGCCATGGAAAAAGGGCCTTCCTGAGCCACTGGAATAAAGATTCAGGGAGCTTGGCTGGGCTGGAGCAGCAGAGGGAGAGGGGATGGGAGAGTCTGCTAATTAATTAACAATAATTAATGCTGGCAGGGGCTGCACACAGGCAGCAGCAGCTGTTTTGGGGGGCTGGCATCTGGAATCTCATCCCCAGCCCCTTTGCTGCTGCTGCTCCGGCCGGGATTTGGAGTGAGGATATTCAGGAAAAGGACAAGGACACAACCCAGAGCTCCTGGTGGTGAAGCCAGATACCCCAGGATGTTGATTTCCTGAGGGAAATGCCAAAACCTCCCTGTTTTTGTTGTTTTTAAGGGGCAGGTATTGAGGCTGCAAATCCAGTCCTGTCTTTGAAAGCCCCAATGAGAAATGAGTGATTCCAAATAATCCTTGGAATTCCAGTGCTGGGATGAACCTGCTGCTGGGTTCAAGGGCCTCTGAAGAACATGGATATGGATGTGTTAAACACTTTAATAACAATTCATAATGGTTATTTTTCATTTTTACAGGTAGAAATTCCTGCTGGAGGAGCTCCCACAACTCACCTTCGCTCCAGCCTTTAGGAAAAAGATTTCCTGAGGATCGAAGAGGAGCTGATTGGTGAGGAAGAGGAAGGGCACTCCTGTCTGAGCTGCTGCTGTGCTTTTCCAAGGGCTGCTGCTGCCCCATCCCACCCCATGGATCCCATCCCATCCCATGGATCCCATCCTCATCCCATGGATCCCATCCCATCCCATGGATCCCATCCCATGGATCCCATCCCATGGATCCCATCCTCATCCCATGGATCCCATCCCATGGATCCCATCCCATCCCATCCCATCCCATCCCATCCCATCGATCCCATGGATCCCATCCCATGGATCCCATCCCATCCCATGGATCCCATCCCATCCCATGGATCCCATCCCAGCTGTGGGAGGCCACCAGAGAAACAGGAATTCCCACCAGTGCTCCCAGTAAACATTCGGGAGCTGGAAGGAGTTGGGGAGGGGGAGTTGGGAACCCAAACCCCCAGAGCTCACCCCAGCACTGAGCGAGCAGATGAAGCCACGTTTCCCCCCTCTCCTTCCCAGACTGGCCACTGCTCCTGGATCTTCTGGGAAAATTTCCTCACTGAAAAGAAGCTCAGGAATTGGGAAGGAGTTTGCACAGGGAGGTTGTGGAGTTCCCATCCCTGGAGGTTTTCAAGACAGAGCTCAATAATTCTACGAATTCTGTAAAAACTCTGAGTTTTGTTGTTTTTTTTCCCCCCAATAACCTTAAGCAAAGCAGGCCGGCAGCACGATAGGTAATTTCTTTTATTGCATTTTATAATGCCATTGTCCATACAGATTACATGCAGCTAGACCTACTGTACAAGGGTTTACCGTCTGCCCACGCAGACACACGGAGCTCGGAGTACAAATACACAGCCAGGCGATTTCCTTTATACAGCACGGGGAGGGAGGGAGGCAGCCCGGGGAGGGAGGCAGGGAAGGGCTCACTTTTTACACATCCGCCCCCCTCGGACCTCACCCCACCTCCCCAGCCTCCCCTTCCCAGAGGATGGGGATAAAACAGGGGGGGAAATAAAAATAAATCAGGAAAAGGTGGTGGCAGAGCTTCCCGGCGGGGGGATGTCCCCAATCTGTCGCGGCTCCATCCCCTCCCCAGCCCCTGGCTCTGGACTGTCCCGACCTTCCCCAGCGCTTCCAGGACAAAAACCTAGATCCAGGGAGATGCTGCGGGGCGTGAGGTTGGCCAGGGGTGTAAACAAAGCAAAGAAACCCTTTGGTTTGATGCAGGTTCAGCTGCTGCTCTCCCGTCCCCTCTCCAGCAGCCCCTCCCTCCCAGCGCTGGGTTCTGACCCCTTTCCCCAGGTCTGGGGAAAAGAAATCATCGAGGAAAAAAAAATAATGTATAAAAAACTGTGGAAAAGTGAGTAATTCCTTCAGTGGGAGATACCAAAAAAATGCCTTTAGGTCCAGGGAGGTGCCCACGGCTGCTCCTCACAGAAGTGCCCCAAGGGTGGAGGGAAACAGGAAATAAACCACAAAAATACAGAACAACCCCCCCAAAAAAGAACAATTTGTGTTGGTAGGTTGAGAGCCAGAATATCTCTATCTCAATATATACAGACACACAATTCTGCCACGTGTTTGGTCCTCGATCCTCCCTCCTGCAGGGTTTGAGGTAAAACTCACAGAATTCCGGAAAATTCCAACCAAAAGTGAAGCAGAGGGGTGGGAAGGGAGGAGGCAGCGAGGCAGGAGGGGACACGCAGTACCTGGGCTCAGGTGGGACCCTGCAGAGGTGGCCAGGCTGGGTGGGGGTAAGAGAAGGAATTAAATTTACCCCTGAGTATCAAACCGGGCACGTTTCCCTTTGGAATCGTGGAATTCCCGGGGGAAAAGGCATCACCTGGAGCCACTGGGCTTTTCCAAACCTGTGCATTGTGTTTCAAGGAAAAAAAAAACCCTCTTTTATATCTATATATTTATTTTTATATATATAATATATAGGGAGTGCTCTTGGGAGCCGGGATGGGGGCCAAGGACCATCGGGAATTCTCGGGGCAGAGGGGAAGGAGCTGGGTGGTCCTCACGGGTTTGGGGGTGATGGTGCTGGAGGGGGATTTTGGCTGAATCCATGGGGATCTGGAGGGCCTCGGGATGCATTTTGGGGGTGTTTGTACCTCTGGAAAAGCTTTAAAAAAAAATAAATCACACCCCAAGGAGGTGGGGAAAAAAAAAAAGGGCGAGGAGGGAGGTGAAGGAAAAGGGCCAGGAATGGGAAAAAAAGAGGAACACCCTTTTTTCTACTGAAACCCCCCAAAAATCAGTGAGGGGGCTGAACAGCAGGGGCTGGCAAAGAGGGACAATAATTCCCCAAAATCCCAAAAGCCTGGATGCAGGCAGAGGATTTCCTGTGAGGGTGAAGGGTGGCTGAGCATCCCAAAGTCCGGCTCTTCCTGCTCCTTCCCGGGAATAAAGCAGCAAAAGTGATAAAACCCCCATGGCAGCTGTAAACTTGTTCCAAAAATATTTAAATTAAAGAGTGGAGGGAAAAGGAAAAGAAGGGAAAAAAAAATAAAAAAAAAAAGAGGGAGAAAATGGGGGGGAAAAAGAAAAATGGAAAAAAAAGGAAAAATAAAAAATGAAAGGGAAAGAATGAGGGGAAAAGTAAAATAAAGAAAAATAGAGGGAAAAGGGAAAGGAGGTAGAAAAGGAAAAGTGGAGGAAAAAGGAAAAAGAAAAAAAAAAGGGAAAAAGGAGAATAAAGAAACATGAGGGTAGAAAGAAGGAAAATAAGAGGAATAAAGAAAAAAAAAGGAAGAGAGGAAAAAGGGGGAATAAGGGCAATAAAGAAAAAGGGAGAAAAAAGGAGAAGAAGAAAAGGAAAAAAATGGGGGAAAGGGAGAGACAAAAAAAAAAGAGAAAAAAGTTAAAAAAAATAAGAAAAAGAAAATAAAAATAAAAGGAAAAAATAAAGTAGACAGGGAAATCCTCGGCGCCTCGCAGCTCCTTGGGCAGGACGGGGGGATTGGGATGGGGGCAGCAAAAGGGGGGCTCGGCTGGTGCCCCCCAGCCCGGGCAGGGTCTTTGGTGCCCGGCAGAGGCCGGGGATGTGCCGGGGATGTGCCGGGGATGTGCCGGGGATGTGCCGGGAATGAAGGGGCTGGCCCGGCGCTCGGCACCGCGAGCCGCGGCCGCGGGTGACACCTAGAGGGGTGTCGGGGGGAACAGGGAAAATCCCGGGATTCGGGCACGGGAGAGCCGCGGCACCCCCGGGGGACACCCTGGGGGACACCCTGAGGGACACCCTGGGGGGGACACTGAGGAACACCCCGAGGTCACCCTGGGGGACACCCTGGGGGACACCCCGGGGGACACCCCGAGGACATCCCGAGGGACACCCCGAGGGACGTGGTGACACAGGGGGGACACAGGGACCCTGCAGCGACCCGGGCATGGAGGATGAACTGGGCAAGGAAAAGGATGAGGGGAGTCATCCTCACCCCACAGCGCCAGGAGCCCCTCGGGGGGTGGCAGAGGTGACACATGGGGACAGGTAACGCCTTCCCCCCAGCCACGGCTCCCCTGATGCCAACAGCCCCTCGGGAATGTCGCATTCCAGGAGAACGGGGACAGAGAGGGACGGAGGAGACCTCAGGGTCACCTTGGAGAGCCCAGAGCTGCCCTTGAAGACCAGAGCAGCTCCAGGCCCAGCACAGCAAGCGCTGCTGGGTGCCAGGACAGCCAGAGCCAGCCCGGCTGTGCCAGGGAACGGGATGATTCCAGGGAACGGGATGATTCCAGGGAACGGGATGATTCCAGGGAACGGGATGATCTCAGGGAACAGGGTGATTCCAGGGAGGGGGATGATTCCCAGGGAACAGGGTGATTCCCAAGGAAGGGGATGATTCCCAGGGAGGGGGATGATTCCCAGGGAGGGGGATGATTCCCAAGGAAGGGGATGCTCCTGAGGGAAGGTGATGCTCCCCAAAGCCACCATGGGACACTGGGAATGCCACGCTGCCTCCCAGGGGAGCCTGGCACTGGGTACCCACATCACCACCCCAGAAAGAAAGAGCAGGGAGTCTTAAGAGGGGTGTTTGGTTGTGTTGTTCTCGTTATTATTCCTTTTTTTTGTGTGTTTTTGTTTTTTTGTTTTGTTTTTTTTTTTTTTGGCATGAATACCATCTGTTCACCTGAACTACGGACCTTCTGTCTCTAGAAATCTTTTGGTATCTTCCCATCTGGACGCAAACAAAAGGATGAGGAAAAGAAAAGATGAAAAGCAGAATTCCCCCCCCACTCCCTGCAGCAGGCTGAGCTCAGGGGCCACGGAGGGATCTGGCCACCATGGGGACCCTCCAGGGCCGGCTTTGATGACCCCCAGGTCCCCTGCAGGTGCTCGGCCGTGCTTTGCTCCACCAAACCCCTGGCCCAGCTTTGGGGGTGGAATGGGAGGTGCAGGGAGCCTGAAGTGGAACGGGAGCTGTGGCCATCCCTGCTGGCTGGGAGGTGACACCGCTGCGGCCGATGTCCAGCAGCGAGGAGGGAGCTGTGTCCTCACTGCCAGCACTGCTGGGGTGGGCAGCACTGGGGTCAGCACTGGGGTCAGCACTGCTGGTCAGTACTGGGGTCAGCACTGGGGTCAGCACTGGTGGGCAGCACTGGGGTCAGCACTGGGGTCAGCACTGGGGTCAGCATTGGGGTCAGCACTGGGGTCAGCACTGGGGTCAGCACTGGGGTCAGCACTGGGGTCAGCACTGGTGGGCAGCACTGGTGGGCAGCACTGGTGGGCAGCACTGGGGTCAGCACTGCTGGTCAGCACTGGGGTCAGCACTGGTGGGGGTGGTCAGCACTGCTGGGCAGCACTGGTGGTCAGCACTGGGGTCAGCACTGCTGGGGGTGGTCAGCACTGCTGGGCAGCACTGCTGGGGTGGGCAGCACTGGTGGGGGTGGTCAGCACTGGTGGTCAGCACTGGTGCAGCACTGCTGGGGGTGGTCAGCATTGCTGGAGCAGCAGCCCCCCACAGCTGTGGCTCGGGGAGGGTGGGCAAGCCGGGAGGCTGCTCTGCTTGCCAGGCAGAGGTGACAAGGGGACACGGGGTCCCACCACTGTGCTGGTTCGTGTCCATCCCAGCTCCGTGACAAACCCCACATCCAGCAGAGGATTCAGCCCCGTTTCTGCTGTTTCTTCCCCCAAAGCTGGGCGGAGGCAGCACACGGGCAGGGTCCACGATCCCTCCGTAGTGCAAAACCCAGCGGGGGACTCAGAGGTGACAGCGGGGTCCTGCCATCGCTCCCCGGGGCTTGGGCACCGCGGGAAAGAAGAGGGGACGGAGGTGCCTTCCCTGCAGGAAGGAAGGAGGGACCATTTCGGACAGGAACAACCAACCTACCATCCTCGTCCACCAGTCACTAACCAAGGGAGGAGGGCAGGACAAGTCCAGCTCTTGGGGTTTTGCTTCTCGTGTCGTGGCGGGGCCAGTCCGTCCCCGGGCAGTGGCAGCGTGAGGGACACGCCAGCAGCAGCAGGTTGGTGTCATTGTCGTTGTCATCCCAAGGAAAACCTTTTGCTTTGTGGAAGTGCCTTGAAAGGAGCAGGATAACGCCAAGGTCACCTTGGGGAGGTGGGAGCGTCGCTCTTGGTCTCCGTCCAGGAGGGTGGGAAGGGTTTGCCCCTCGGTGGGGGAGGAGGAAGGAGTCCTTAGGACAAGTCTTCCACCGGCAGCTCCTCCTCCAGGTCCCTGTCGTCGGGGATCGTCACATTCTGGTTGGTGGTGGCCATCAGCGACACGGGCCTGCTGTCGTCCTCTGCCTCGGCTGGCTCCTCCTTCACGTGCACGGGGTGGCTGTGGGGAGGGACAGCCTTCAGCCTCGGGGAGCACAGCCCACCACCCAAAACCCCTCCAAGTTTCTGGTCCAGAACACTCCTCACCCTGGGGATGGGAGCAAAACCCTCCTAGCTTTGAGAACAGGAGCCAAAACCCCCCTCACCCTGGGAACAGGAGCCCACAGGCAGCTCCTGGTGGATGTGGGGAGGGAGAGCCTTCATCCTCGGGGAGCTGATCCCACCACCCAAAACTCCTCCAGGTTTCTGATCCAGAAGCCCCCTCACCCTGGAAATGGGAGCCAAAACCTCACCCCAGTGAGAGGAGCCCACAAGCAGCTCTCAGGCTAGGGGAGATAATCCCATCATCAAAACTCCCTGAATTACTTGCTCCAGAGCCCCCTCGCCTTGGGGACAGGAACCAAAACCCTCCTTGCCCTGGAAACAGGAGCCCACAAGCAGCTCCTGGTGGCTGTGGGGAGGAAGAGCCTTCAGCCTCGGGGCGTGGGTCCCACCACCCAAAACTCCCTGAAATTCTTGGTCCAGAGGACCCCTCCCCCTGGTGACAGGAGCCCAAACCCCCTCACCCTGGTGACTGGAACCCAAACCCCCTCACCCTGGTGACTGGAACCCAAACCCCCTCACCCTGGTGACTGGAACCCAAACCCCCTCACCCTGGTGACAGGAACCCCCAGCTCCCAGTGTGGCAGCGTCCCCCAGCAGCCCTGTGGCCCTGCCCAGGCCAGGCTGACCTGTACTGCTGTGGGGACAGGCGGGGGCTGTTGCTGCCGTTGCTGTTGACCTGCTCCACGGTGCTGCTGACGTCGTCGTGGCCCACGTGCAGCATGGCACTGGCCGAGCTGGTGTTGATCATGGTGGGGCTGTTGAGCAGGGGGAAGCTGCTCTCCGCCAGCGCAGCCTGCCACAGGGAGCACGGAGGGGCATGGAATTTGGGTTGGAAGGTCCTTAAATCCCATCTCATCCCACCCCCTGCTGTGGGCAGGGACACCTTTCACTATCCCAGGTTGTTCCAAGCCCTGTCCAGCCTGGCCTTGGACACGTCCAGGGATGGGGCAGCTGCTCTGGGAGTCTGTGCCAGGGCCTCCCCCCCATCACAGGGAATGATCTCTTCCATATACCAAACCTAAATTTCCCCTCTTTCTACTTGAACCCATCCCCCTCGTCCCTCATTTCCTGATGAGATGCAAGACCCCAATGGAGAACAGGACTGTGGAGGGTTCAGTGTCTCCATGTCCCTGTCGGGGCCAGGGCTGGGTCCTTACCTGGTAACTTGCATTAAGTGCTCCGTAACCGAGTCCTGAAATCATATTTTTGACTAAGGTGGGACTCCTGCAGGAAGAGAGAAAGCAGGGGGATGCAGGGCTGAGCATTCCCAGCCTGGGGACCGGGGTGCTGGCAGCTCTGGGGCCGTGTCCCACAGGGAAGGAGCACCTACCCTGTCATCTTTGGTGGCCTTCGCTTTTGGTACTCGTGCTCGTCCACGGTCCACACGGCGCCCTTGACGTTCTCCACGCGCACAAAGCACTTGTGCAGGCTCAGGTTGTGGCGGACGGCGTTCTGCGGGCACACAGGGCATGACCTCGGTGCCATCCCACTGTCCAGACCCTCCTCTTCCTCGCCATCCTCCTCCCTGCCCAGCCCCACAGCTCCTGGGGGTGTCCTGCCACCCCAAACGCTCCCCAAAGCCCCCTGGGCGCTCCCTCACCCCATGGGCACTGAGGGCGTTGAGTGGTCACGACCCCGCTCGGAGGACCCTGAGGCTGAGGAAGGTGGGGACAGGGTGGGACAAGGGACACCAGCTCCACTCTGGTGATGCTCAGCAAAGCCAGCTCCTCTTTCTTTTTCTTTTTCTTTCCCCCACCCCTCCCCTCCCGTTTTGGTCCTTTCCCTCCCTTTCTTCTTTACATCGACCATCTTTACATTTCTAAATGTAAAATAAAGAGACACACACGTAGGCAGACAGCACAGCCCCGAGAGATACCAGCTCCCTTTTCCCCTTCCAACTCCCTGCCATTTGCTACTGCCCCTATTTCATTACCAATTTTAATTTGCCTCTAATTAAATCCTGTGTATTTTTCCGACTCACTTGCTAATCCATGAGGGAGGCAGGAGGCTGGAGTGGAATCTCTCCGAGCTATAATTACAAAGGGCCTAATCACGCCGGGGCTCTGCCTTTGAATAAATTTCCTTGCATTAAGGTTCTCAGATTCTCTGCCTTGCAAATGAGAATGACCCCAATTTCAGGAAGTTGGCCTCGGAGGGTTTTTTTTTTCTCTCCCTTTTTTTTTTTATTTCGAGTCCTGATTCGTGATGAGAGACTAATTCGTTACGCTAAAACATTAACAGCAATTTAAAAGGTCGAACGGGGGCTGTATAAACAAAGGAGCCTGGCCAGCACAACAAGGCAAAAGGAGACACAAGGACTGAGCCCCCCCTGCGCCACCAAGTGCCAGAGTGCCCAGAAACTCAGCAAATGGCACCAGCATCCCCCCTTCGGCTGGAAATTTGAGGAGAAAAACAAAGCTGAGATCTTCATCCATCCATCCATCCCATCCTGCTCCATCCATCCATCCATCCCTCCATCATCCATCCATCCCAACTGATCCTGCTCCATCCATCCATCCATCCATCCATCCATCCATCCATCCATCCATCCATCCAATCCTGCTCCATCCATCCATCCATCCATCCATCCAATCCTGCTCCATCCATCCATCCATCCATCCATCCAATCCTGCTCCATCCATCCAATCCTGCTCCATCCCTCCATCCATCCATCCCTCCATCCAGCCATCCCTCCATCCAGCCATGCCATGGTTCCAGGTGACATGGTGACAAGCAGCAGGGACAGGCTCCCCTGAGCCTTTGGCAGAGCCAGCCCTGGGGACACTTTGTAAGCAGCTCCCAGGGTCCCTGGGGAGGGAGATCCAGGCCCAGTCAGAGCTGCTTGATGGGATTTTGGGGGGAAGCCCTGGGCCACAGCAGGACCCTGATTCAGCTGACCCAGCTCCTTGAGGGACACTTGGTGTGGCTGAAGCCAGGCCCAGGTCCCAGCCTGGTGCCACTGCCACCCAAAGGGACAAGCTCCATTTGGGCTGTGCACCCTGGGCACCCCTTGGCCCCAAGCTCTGCACTGGCATCACCCAGACAGGGGGGTCGGGATGCAGAGAGACATCCCAGGGACCTGGAATTCCAGGAGGGATCCCAAGGAGCAGGACAAGCCTTTGTCCCCCACTCTGTCCTCGCTGCAGGGCCGGGTCCTGTCACCACTCCTGTCCCCTGTGAGCACACACAGGACGTCCCTCCCTCGCCAGGCCGGGTCCTGCCCACACTCCCTCCCTTCCTTTTGCCCAAACTGAGCCCTGGCTGCAGCCAGGAACGTGGCAAAGCCAGAATCTTCCCTGCCCACAGTGTCCCCTCTCTGCCCCAGTGACACCCCCTGCTCCGAGCCACCGGCAGAGATGGGCCTGGAAAGACTCAGGTAGGGATAAAACAAATCCCGGCAGGATGAGATCCTGCATCCCTGGAGCCTGAGGTGCCCCATCCCTGTGCTGTTTTCAGGTCACAGAGGAGGTCCCAGGCCAGCCCCCCGATTTGGGACCCCCCATGGCAGAGGGGACACGTCCCCTGCCTCAGCCCGAGGTGGCTTTTGTGTTTCCAGGCAGTGTTTGTTCAGAGCCAGGCCCAGCTGCTCTGTTTGCTTCTCATCTCTCTCCTCTAATGATGTTTGCTCTGCACCCTCCACCCACTGCCTGGGCCCTGCTGGGGTCTCCCCGTGGCTTCCCCACCTTGGTCCCCAGCATTCCTGTCCCATCCCAGGGGGAAGCTACAGGAAATGAGGGAAAAGCCCCAGAAAAGTGGTTTTTCAAGGAGAGGAAATACGTTATTTTTTCCTGTGTATCCCCCTCCTTCAGAAGAAGCCTGGCCTTGGACACTGCAAGTCATGAAGGGAATTATCCCTCCCCCCCCAGCTCTTTTTAGTTCCCTGCCAGCCCTTTTTAGTGGTAGAACAGGAAAAAATAAAGAATAAAAAAAGGGAAGTAGAAAACTAAGGGATGCCCTTCTCCAACTCTGCCCTTGCTAACACAGGACATGTGGAAACTGCAAAAAAACCTCCAAAATATTTATTCCTTTCAGCAATAAAAAGCAGAAAAAAAGGCATTTTCACCTGCCATTATCTCATTGCAGAGGGGGAAACTGAGGCCCTGGGAGCAGTGATGGCTGCACTCTGCCCCATTGCTGCCACCCTGCAGCAAACCCATTCCAGGGACTTGCCAAAATGCCTGATATCCAGCCAAAAGTCTCCCATGGAAGCAAAGCCTGGATCTGCAGCAGCGACACACGGGGGCCCTGAGCTCCTGGAGAATGGATTCCTCCTCCTCAAGCCTCTCCAAAAGCTCCATCTCACTTGCACCTTGCTGATTTTAATTATTTTTATTTAAACTAGCAGGTTTCCCTCTGCCACTTCACACTCCTTGCTGCCCCGAGCAGGAGGGAGCTGAGCCGCCTCTCGGTAAATACATGCAGCAGGAAACAATAAATAAACAAATCTTCCCTGGTCGAGGCAAGAAGTGAATCACAGAGTCACAGAACTGCTCCTTCCACACCCCCCTGCTCCTCTGAGATAGCTTTTCCCAGCTCTGATTTCTGAAAAAACAAAGAGGGAGCAGCCCCAGCACCCATGTGCTGCCCCAAAATTCACCCCAGCAGCCCAGGCTGGTGGCACAACCTCCTCAGCAATAAAAACTTTTGCCTGTGAGAGGTGTGGGGGGGACCTGATGGGCACAGGCAGCTGCTTGGGGGGTGGCAGAGGGGTTCCCCTGCTGATGGTCCCCCTGCCACCCCCTCTCATCCCTCCCTGAGGATCAGGACCTGCATTCCCAGCCACCACCAAGATCCAGGCACCAGCAGTGTCACCTGCCCCCAGGTTATCATTAACCTTATTTGCTATTTCCAGTATCTCCCTCCTGCCTCTGCCTTTCTTCTCCACAGAAAATCCCTGGATTTTACCACACAGCCCTTTGCTGTATCCCACTGCAGGAATGATGCATCCCCACAGCCCAGTGAGGCATTTTGGGGGGGCAAAAAGAGTGGGATTTGGTCCTAAAGTCACTTCCTGCACTGTTTTAGAGCTGGGCAATGAACTGGTCCTTTAGCACAGGAGCATCTCCTTTCAGCAGCCAGGCCTGGATGGGAGAGGTGAGCCCAGGGTGGGCTGGGGTGAGCCCAAGGCGGGATGGGGTGAGCCCAAGGTGGGCTGGGGTGAGCCCAGGGTGGGCTGGGGTGAGCCCAGGGTGGGATGGGGTGAGCCCAGGGTGGGATGGGGTGAGCCCAGCGTGGGCTGGGG
>NC_031795.1:3784702-3794885 GCF_001522545.3 Parus major | reverse complement strand
GGGAGAGGTGAGCCCAAGGCGGGCTGGGGTGAGCCCAAGGCGGGCTGGGGTGAGCCCAAGGCGGGCTGGGGTGAGCCCAAGGCGGGATGAGGTGAGCCCAGGGTGGGATGGGGTGAGCCCAGGGTGGGTTGGGGTGAGCCCAGGGTGGGTTGGGGTGAGCCCAGGGTGGGTTGGGGTGAGCCCAGCATGGGTTGGGGAGAGCCCAGGGTGCCAGGCAGGGCTGCTCTCACCTTCCAGGTGGCCGTGTTCCTCCGGAAGTAGGCGAACATCCGCGTGAACCAGTTATAGATTTCATTCAACGTTAGCTGCCTGTCGGGGGTCTCCAGGATGGCCTGGGCAGCCAGAGGGGACAAGGCTGTCACTCGCAGGGTTGGACACCCGTCCCGAGGGGCAGAGATGGGGTTCAGCAGGTGAGGGGAGGCTCAGGGAAGGCTTTGGGGTGCAGAGCTGGCTCAGGGAGCCTCTCACCTGCCGGATGAGCGAGGCGTACGTGAAGGGCGGCCGGACGTCGGCGTTTTTGTAAAACTCGTGATTCTGTGCAAGCTCTGCAGGGGGACAACAAACAGGGGGAGGCTGGAGTGAAGGGACCCACTCTGCCCCTCAGCAGGGCGCTGAGCCCCACCCCAGAGCTCACCTGAAGAGATTGGGGTGCAGAACTTCTCCGAGTTCCTCCTGCGGATGGGCCCCACGTTGTGTAAAGTGGAAGAGCTGATGACGGAGGGGCCCTGCCGCAGGGGGGTGATGGGCGCTGTGGCCGAGGTGGGGGGATGAGGTAAACCATCGGGAAACGTGTCGGAAGTGCTCTTGGAGAGGGTGGCACTGGAGACCAGGTTCAGCTGCACGGACAGGCAGGGAGGGATGGGGTTGGGAAGGCTGGGAAAGCCCCAGGAACAGCGGTGGCTCCAAAGCAGGCGGGGAGGGGGTGGGAGGGGAGCACTTGCTGGGCTTGGAAAGAATGGGAGGCAGCCAGGGGGTAGGGATGCAACTGTGGGATGGGGATGGACCCATTGGATAGGGATGGACCCATGGCATGGGAATTAATCCATGGGATGGGGATGAATCCATGGGATGGGGATGGACCCATGGCATGGGGATGGACCCACGGGATGGGGATGGACCCACGGGATGGGGATGGACCCACGGGATGGGGATTAATCCATGGGATGGGGATGAACCCCTGGGCTGCACCCACTCCCTGTCAGAGCTGCTGGAGCAGCTGCATTTCCCTCCTGCTCGTGGCAAAAGAGCCCAGGCAGTGCCAGAAGGTGGCCAGGAGGGCACATCCATCCCAAGGAGCCCACCCAGGTGACCGTGCACAGGGCAAGGAGGGGACAGCAGCCATCAGGGAGGGGACATAGAGGGCAGGAAGAGGGACTCACGCTTACAGGCTGGCTGAAAGGCTTTGGCTCTGAAGGTCTCATGTGAAGATGGGCCATCATTGCTTGGAGACGCTCGCTCTCCTTGGCCAGCTGGGGGAGGCAGGAAGCAGGAGGGGGATGGTCATATAGTGCCAAAGTCACCACGGAGGTGCTCCCAGCCTGGAGGAGCTGCCACGAGCCCCCAGAGCTGGTCTGGACAGGCAGCAACCCCCAGGGTGTCCCTGCAGGTGCCACCTCCTGCCCCAGCGGGGCTGTGACCCTGTGGGGGCTGCTGCTCCTACCATGGGGGGCACAGGGGCCGCTCCAGCTCCCTGTGTGCACTCAGGAGGAAAATCCACAGATTCCCAGAGCCCCCAGGCTGCCACCCACCAGCAGGGCCACCCACCACAGCCCTGGGTGCTCTGGTCCCTGTGGCCAGAGCCTGCTGTCCCTGTCCCCTTTGCCCTCCTGCTGCTCCCCAGCAGCTCCCTGTCCGTCCGTCCGTCCATCCCCCCGTGTTCCCACATCGCTGTAATTGCTCCCCGCCGCTGTTTACTCCCCGCAGTGAGCACAAGGCTGAAATATTCACTCTGGCACCAGGAGAGATTTTGAGCCCGGCGGAGCCGATGGGATCTGACACCCCGCTCCCTTCCCGTCACCTTCCCTTTCCACCGGGACCCCTCAAGCTCGGGGGGTCCCCGCGCTCCAGCCAAGCCCCCTGGCAGAGCTAGGCGAGGAAGGGGTTAAAAGCAGGAGTTTGCCGCAAGTTTGGAGCAGCTCGGCTGCTTTCGTGCTGCCGGTGCTCATTAGAGCTGACAGCTCTCCCCTCGTGATGCAGCCGGCACAGCGGGAGCTCCGCGCTCCAAACTTTCTAATTGGTGGCTCCGTGGCAGGTTCCTCTCTGCACACACAGCTCTGCTCTCGCCCTTCAGCTTTTTTATTATTTTATTTATTTTTTCCCTCCTCCCCTTTTCCTTTCCCTCCCCTCTTTAAGCCCCACTAATTGCTTTCAACCTCTGGCTTTGGCGAGCAGGGTGGATGGCAGGGATGGCCTGGGAGGACGCAACTTCCATACCCACCCGGGTTTGGCTGTGTCCCCTCATCCCACAGCCCCTGTAAATCTCCTAATTTTGGGTAGGGGGTCCCAAGGGTGCTGCAGATCTCGTCCTGCTGTGCCCTGGGCCGGTGTCCCCTGTGGTGTCACACCGAGCTCCTGGCAGCCCCAGGTGCTGTCACACCATGGGGGTGACCCCCTGCTCCATCCCATTTTCCAACCCCCCCTCATTTCTTCCCCCTTTTTCCCCCCCTCCCTTCTCCATTAACCAAATTATGCAGAGCACGCTGGGGGCTCAGAGAGGCTGGGAAAAGCACTATTTAAAGAGCTGCCTTGCCAAAAATAGCACCTCAAACTTGGGCTCCAAAGACCACGTTCAGCCACCAAAATAAGTGGCCTGGTTTCCAAGCAGCCCCGTGGCTCCCAGGGAGGTGGCACAGCCCATGTGGGGACAAACCCTCCTGGCAGCACCTGCCTTCCACATCTGTGGCATCTCCTTTTAGCCATGGGGACACTTTGGGACGAGAGGAGAACTGGTCTGAGGGCTTGATTTGCACCTGGATGCAGGATTCCTGTTTGGGAAGGGAGTCCCCAACCCTGTCACCCTCTCCTGCATCCAAAACCACAGGGTGACAAAGAGGTGGCTTTTTGTCCCCATGTTGGGGGCTGGGGTGAAACACCCACCTGTATCTCCAGCTGCTGTACCACTTGCATCTGGACTCGACACTGGGCCGTGCTTCGGTCATCAAGTGCATGTTCTGTGTTGAGGTGTCTGGGGAGGAGAACACGGAGGCTTGGTTAGGCCTGGACGTGCCCAAAACTCAGCCCCTCTGTTGGTGCCACACCTGGGATCAGCCCTGACCTGCAAACTGCTCAGCTATGCTCCCAAAGCGGGGTGAGCATGGGGGAAACTGAGGCATGGAGGTGACTGAGCACACCAGGCTGTGGCACCACCCCAAACCCAGGCTGGAGGACACTCAGCCCTACCCGAGGAAGCCCAGGAGTGTTTAGGAGCAGCCTCTGGCAGAGGGAAAGCCCATGGATTTTCCTGGAGCAGGCTGCTGGCAGGAGGTGCCAGGAGGACCTGAGGAGCAGGTTCCCAGGACAAAGGCAGCGTCATGGGAGGCTGCATTACACGCTCCAAGGAAAGCCCTGAGGGCAGAAGGTGGCATTTCCGGGCTGTTCTCCATGCTGCCACTTTCCTGCCTCGTGTTCACAAGGTGCTTTGTTTAGGAAGCACCAGGACCTTTAGTCCTCGATGCCCTCCCTCCTCCTCGGGGAGGAAAAGGGCTCCCGGGGACAGGAGCCAGGGACATCCAGCCCCAAACCCAGCAAAGCAGCAGCCTGGACACAGAGCCAGCCCCAAGGCCACACCATGTCCTTGCTGGGGTGGGCACAAACCCAGGGGATCCTCACTGGACGAGAGGGATGGTTTGGAGGGGGACTTTGGGCAGATGCCACCCTCAGAACAATCCCAAAAGGGTCCCAGGAGCTCTGTGCCAGATGCTCCCCAGACTGAGGCTGAGACATCCCAGGAGAAGGCGCCTCAGGAGCCCTGTCCAGGCTGGCTCTGGATGCAGAGGATGGCAGGAGTCTCGCCCGGCTGCCTGTGAGAGCCTTCCAGCCCCAGCGTGCACAGACAAGCCAGGGAAGCAAGCCCTGCAGCCAAACCCATCCGTGAGCAAAGCCCCCAGAGCCTCAGCCCTGCTCCTTCCCCTGCACGGCACAGCCAGGGCACAGCTGCTTCTCCAGGGGAAAAAAAAGCCATCGGAGCCAAGTGGGAACGGAGCCATTTCCCACTGACCTCACCCTGATCAGCCACGGCTCCGAGGCCACGCTGCCCCTCGCAGCCCAGCACAGACCACCCGAGCTGCTCCATCAGGGGGTGCTCGGAGCAGCTCCGAGCTGCTGCCCACACTCAAGGCAGGGTCCAGGCTCCAGCTGGGCTTGGCCTTTGGGAGCTACGAGTTTTCTGTCTGTCTGTCTGTCCCACACCCCAACACATGCCCAGGTGTCTTGGTTTAGAAGACACCAGGTTGGCAGGGAAGGGACAGAAACCCTTCCCCAGTGCTGTTGGGAGGCTGCCCTTGTGCCCAGGGGGACGGGAAGGTGGGACACAGGGACCCTGGCTGGCACAGCACGGCTCTGCCAGCCCCGTGACCCTTCCCTGCCAACTCCAGCTCCCATCCTGGAGCTTGCTCATCTGCCCCGTGCCACCCAAACATGCCCTGCCAGGCAGGAGGAGACGCCTTATCTGGCTTCACCCCATGACTCAGAGGCAGCGGAAGGAGGACACAAGAGTCTGAGTCATCCTCTCATGCCCGGGCTGCCTTCGCACCTCCTCATCCTCCTGGGCAAGGCTTCTGCTCAGCTCCTTCCCTGAGAAAGAGTGGCACAGTCCAAGGGATGTTCCCACCGGAGCCAGCCCAGAGGACCGAGGATGAGTCTGGCAAACCCCAAAACCCGCTGGCCACGGAGCGCGGTGCTCGCCGAGCAGACAGCCGGGGAGGCGGGGGAAGGAGCCCGCCAGCCCGTCAGCTCCTTCTGATGTCTTTGCTAAAAATCCTGGCTACAAAGAGATCTAATTGCAAATGAACTAATTAAGTAAACCTCTGACGAAGCGTGAAAACAATTTGTTTGACCCTGACGCTAGCAGAGGGCTCTCCGACAGCAGAGTTAATCAGTCAGCGCCGGAGCCCACAAGCGGTGTCAGCGGTGCCATCTGCCATCTGCTGCCTCCCCCCGCGCCCCCCAGCAGGGCTGCCAGCCCCCCTCGCCTGCTGCCGGCGCCTGCCCGGGCTCTGGCCTCCTCCAGATCATTCATTCATCCAGGGTTTGGCTTGGAAGTGCTCATAAAGCTCATCCCATTCTACCTTTGCCATGGGCAGGGTCACCTTCCACTGCAAGCCAGCCCTGCCTCGGACACTTCCAAGGATGGGACAACACCAGCAGCAAGCCCTGCTGTGTTTTCTCCTTCTCCATGTGGTCACCCAGCTCTGGGAACACACCTTGGGATGTCTGAACCAATTCCCAGGATCTTCCCCTCCGCCAGCTCCGTTCTGACCCAGGCTGAGTCAGAAAAACCTTCCTCAAAAAGGTGACACTTACTTGACAAACTGCCCCAAGTCCTCACAGAGGGTTTCGCAGCCAGGCCACTTGCACTCTCCGTGGCCGTAGAGCGGGTGGGAGCCGGGGGTCTCTTCATGGGAAGAGCTGCACAAGAGGGAAAGGAGCCTTCAGATGGTGCAACTGAGATTCTCCAGCATTCCCAGGCATGGGGACAGCCCTGGGACACCCATGGTGATGGCTCCCTGTCCTCTGTGGGTGCAGCAAAACAGTGCCAGGCTTCTTTCATGGGGTGGGCAGAAACCCCCCACCCCTCCCAGCCCTGCGGGGGATGGATCCCAGCCCCTTCCACCTCTCCAGGAATAAAAACACAAAGTGCCAGGGCCCGACCCGGCTCTACCTGTCCCTTCTCGGCGTGTGCATGGTGCTCTGTCCATTGGGCAGAGGGTGATGGGAAATGGGAGGTGAGACCTTGGCGGCCGAAAACGAGGTAGAGTTGGAGGTGTTGGTGGTGAGGTCAAGACCTTCCTGCTTAATGCTGTCCTCGACGGGCTGGGCGGCTGTGACCTCCTTCCAGAGCTGCTGGAGGTCTGAGGGGCAAACAGCTGTGGCAGAGAGTGACCAAGGTCAGCAGGGACACGAGGCAGCACCCAGGGCTTCCTCCCTGCTCCCTGACTCCCCAGATCTCACCCAGCACTGGGAGAGCATCACCTGGAGCTGGGCACAGCAAGGGGAGGCTGCACAACCCCATTGGGAAATCCAAACCAAGGCACCTGCAGCACCCACAGAGCTGCTCCCAGAAGGGAGGAGAGCCTGTTTTCCCAAATCCTGGCACCCCTGTGACAAAAGGTGCCCCAAATCCTGGCACCCCTGTGACAAAGAGGTGCCCCAAATCCTGGCACCCCTGTGACAAAGAGGTGCCTCAAATCCTGGCACCCCTGTGACAAAGAGGTGCCCCAAATCCTGGCACCCCTGTGACAAAGAGGTGCCCCAAATCCTGGCACCCCTCTGCCACAGGAACCCTGAGCCCAACCCTGCACGGCTCCGACCGCTGACACCATCACCCCCCAAACTTTGGGGCCATCACAAAACCCAACACCACAGCCCCTGCCCAGCCCCCCTCACCCAGAGCTGGGCAAGCTCCAGCCCAGGAGCCCCCCCAGGCTGGGGTCCTTACCTTGGGGCAGGGTCTGCAGGGGCACCGTGCCCTGCCCCGGGGGGAGGCTCACCAGGCCCTGGCGCTGCAGGTTTAACAGGTGCTGCTGCTGGAGCTGCTGCATCTGCAGGAGCTGCTGCTGGAAGGCCAGCTGCTTGTTCCCCAACGGCTGCCGAGACAAAAGGAGGGACAAATCCAAGCCTTATTCCCGGCCTGGCAGGGCAGGCGGGGGCTGGAGGCCGCGGCGAGGGGCGCTGGCAGCGAGGGGTGGCAGCGGTGGGGACACCGAGCTCGGCCGTGCCTCCATCCTGCTGCGGGGCCTGCTCAGCTCCCGGCTCAGCCGGACGGAGGCTTTGATCTATCGGAAGAGGAGGGGAAGGAAAGGGAAAAGGGGAAGGGAAAAATAAAGCGCTGGAAAGAAAGGGAGAGAGAGGAGCAGTGCCGGGAGGGACTCGCAAAGCCCGGCTGGGGGGGGGTCCCTACAGGGGAGGCTCAGCTCATGGGTTGGTGTAAAAAAAAGGGGGGGGGGTCCCAGCAGGCAACAGGCACAGAACCCTCCTGTAAGGCAGAAATTTATCCCTGTTTGTAAAAAATTAGAGTTATGAGCCTTTTCTTGGTGAGGGGCTGAAAGTGGTGCAGGGGAGGGGGTGCCCAGTGCCAGCAGCAGTGTCCCCACCCTGGCCACAGGCACCCCCAAGTAGGTGCCTCTCCCCCCACCCCCCCAAAGCTGGCCGGGCTCTGACCGGCATCGCTGGCCCTAAACTAGTTAGGCAGGATGGGTCCCTGGGGAGGCGCCGAGAAATCCATGAGAATTAAGTGAAGGGGAGAGAATTCAATTAGGGCTGGGGACAGGCAGCTGCTAATCCGAGCCGGCAGGGAGAGGGGAGCTGCCCTGGGGCTGCCCGGCCTCATTAGTGGGGCAGGCGGCTCCGTGACCCCGTGAACCCCCCCAAACCCCCCTGTTTGGACAGACGGTGCCGGCGGGGAGCGAGGAGCCGGGCTGGGGGCACATCCCCCCTCTCGCTGCACTCTGCAGCCCCCCAAAGGATTATTTCCATGTTTGTGCTCTCACTGAGGAGCACAAGAGCTCGGCAGTCAGGATGTCCTGTTTTGTGAGCATAGTGGGGATTCAGACCCCCCAGGCACTGGGAATTCCGAGGAACTGGTGATCCCTGAGGCTGCATCAACAGGGAACAGCAGACAGATTCTCTGTGGCAATCCCAGCCCATGACTGAGTTCTTTAGGGCAATCCCAGCCCATGACTGAGTTCTTTAGGGCAATCCCAGCCCATGACTGAGTTCTTTAGGGCAATCCCAGCCCATGACTGAGTTCTTTGGGGCAATCCCAGCCCAAAACTGAGTCTGGGGCAATCCCAGCCCAAGACTGAGTTCTTTGGGGCAATCCCAGCCCATGACTGAGTTCTTTGGGGCAATCCCAGCCCATGACTGAGTCTGGGGCAATCCCAGCCCATGACTGAGTTCTTTGGGGCAATCCCAGCCCAAGACTGAGTTCTTTAGGGCAATCCCAGCCCAAGACTGAGTTCTTTGGGGCAATCCCAGCCCATGACTGGGTTTGGGGGTAGCACCCAGGGTCTCACTGGATGCAGGTGCACCCCTGTGGATGCTGTTGATGCTCAGCCTTGGCTTTGTTTATCAGAGGGTGAGGATGGGCTCCAAACCCCTCTCTGCAGCATCAGGCACAACCACGTGTCCTGACTAGGGTACAGATGGAGTTTAATTCCAGTTTCTCAGCCTCAGAGAGACATGTGGACTCTCCCTGTCCTCTCCACCCCTTGGGCACAGCGGAATTGCCTCCCCAGAGTCAGATCTGGATCCTCCCTGGCTCTGTCTCAGTCCTGTACCTCTGAGGCTTAAAGATCAAGGCACAAATCAAAGCAATTCCTGCTCAATGAAGAGAAATCCCTGACTCCTGAGCCACTCCTGAGGGCTCCAGGCCATGGGATCAGCAGGATGGAGGGAAAAGGGCAGGACCAGACTGCAGCCCGAGGGCTTTAACAGCAGCTTCTCTGTCCCCCAGGCAAGGGGAAGCTCTTCCACCGTGTGGGATGGACACACTGGCCTCGCCTTGGTTAGAAACAGCAGCTGGGGTGGGAAGGGATGGGATGGGACAGGATGGGATTCTCCTCCTCTTCCCGGCTCCACCACCGCCCTCCCTGAGGGCCTCGGGGCAAGCCCGAGCTCTGCTCCAACACAGCCCCATCCACGTCACTTCCAGGCTGTGGTGCTGGGAGTGGATGAGGTCAGGAGGATCCCTGGGCACTCTGCCTGCATCCCACAGGCCAGCCCGGCTCTCCTGACCCGGCCTGGTCGGATTCAGACCCCCGGAGCCCCCTGGGCAGCCCTGACCCACACGTGATTCTCCGGGGATGTTGTTGAACCTGGCGATGTGAAGGTTGAACCTGCAGTTTCACATGCCTCAAATCCCCTGTCCCCCCAGCTTCCACAGACCAGGAACAGGAGGAGCAGCCCCAGGAAACTCAAATCCAAGCCAAACCAAGCTCTGGTCCTATGGGGAGCCAACTTGCCTTGTCTATGGAGCAACTGTGGCACCACACACCTCTAAAGCCCTGAGTGATGGGTGGATGCAGAGCCATCCACCAGCCCACGGGCTCCAAGCCAAGCTTTCCCTGGACAAACCAGCCTGGGGAGAGCCTGGATGACAGCCCCAGCTTTCCCAAAAATCTCACACCCCTTTGATCCTCATGACCCCCATTCCGGTTGGAAAAGCCACTCCAGGAGGAGCTGACTCTGTGTTGGGGCTGAATCCTTGGGCTTGGCTCCCCCAGCTCATTCCCAGCCCATTCCCAGCACGGGGCTGGGGGTCTGCAGCATCACCGTGCATTAGATGCAGCTGAGTGGGTGCAGCTACCGGGGCAAGAGGCGCCGTCACTTTGATTTATGAGCACATCAGGAGGAGTTTGCGCCGTGACACGCGGGACTGACAGCAGCACTTCATTAAGCTGACACCGGGGTTAGGCGCCAGCAGCCCCCCCTCCCCACCCTGCCTGCCTCAGGAGAGGGACAACCCCTGCCCTCAGCAGCTCTGGGGACACACAGAGACCTTCCCAAGGGATTTTGGGGTCTCTGCACCCCGTTGTTGCTTGGAGGAACCAAGCATCCTGGGAAGAGCAGGATGGGAGACACGAGGGTGAGGGGCTGCACCACAGCTCCTTGTTTCCCCCACATCCAGGACGCTGCTGGAGGCTGGGGGGTGGCCTTCACACCCCAGCACAGGAAAATGCTCCAGGATGGGCTGGAGTGTGCCACAGCTCATCCTGGTGGGATGCATGGATTCATGCATCAGCTGCCTTGCTCTGCCCCTTCCTCATACCCCAGTGTGGTGCAGCACCCACGGACACAGAGCATCCTTAGGGACAGGACGCTGCTGACAGGCTCTTCCCACACATTTCCATCCTCTTATCTGTCCTCCCCTTCTCTGGGGTACCCCCAGCTGTGCTGCTCCTGTGGAGATCAGAGCTGCTCCTCCAGGAGATGCTGCCCCTGCCCCAGGGAGATCAGAGCTGCTCCT
>NC_031795.1:3778317-3784617 GCF_001522545.3 Parus major | reverse complement strand
CAGGAGATGCTGCCCCTGCCCCAGGGAGATCAGAGCTGCTCCTCCAGGAGATGCTGCCATCCTGGTGCCCTTCTCACCTGCAGATCCCGCTCCGAGCTGCTGACTCACAGCAGTGCCAAGAGGAGCCCTTGGAATAAGGCGGAGGGGATGCAGAAGGAGCTGGATTTACAAATCCTGCAGCGGGACAGGAATTGAATCTGGCAGTGGCTTTCCATGAAAGGTGCAGGGGAAGCTCTGTGGAGGCATCCCAGACATTCCAGCTCCTCCCTGAGTTTCAGGGAAGCCATAGCAGGACCATTCCCAGCAGGCAAACATCAACACAGACTTTAGGAACATCAGCTTCCCAATTTTTTGGTGTGAAACCAAAGCTTACCCAAGGATTTTGAGGAAGGAAAACACTGACATCCCCTCGCTGGGACCCCCCTCAGTGCTTTTCCCAGCTGGAAAGCTGGACCTACACCCCTCCAGCAACATCCAACACCCCTTCCCCCTCCTGCTACACCCTTTCTTGTTGGATAAATTTCCCATCTCCTCTGTACCATTTAATTAAAAGTTAACACGCGCTTTTTAAAGCAGAGCCCGCTAAGCAAGCGCTTTGTTAGAGCTTAATTATATCCCTGCTCGGTGCTGCAAGAGAACATCGCCAGGGCCAGCAGGAAAGTCCTTGAGGAAGCTCACATTTACGCCTCCCCCGTTTCCCGGAGCACCAGCAGCTCCTGGAGATGGCTCTGATAACCCTGAGCCTGTAAATGCACCAACATCCCACACTGAGAGCCTGGCTGAGGCTGGAGCAGGTGACCCTGAGCCACTGCAGCCACACTGGTCCCCTGATGCCAACGTGGCTTTGCCATTGAGTCCCCTTTGTGCCACCCCAACACAGAGTCTGGACTTAAAATCTTCCCTCCCTGCCAAAAATCTGAGTTTCAAGTGCTGGGTGTCTGTCAGGGTACTGGATTTTGGGTGGAGTGACGGCCACAAACAGCCCCAGCAGCTCTGCTTGCACCAGGGATGTGGAGGGAGTGGCTCAGGAGCTCGTCCCTTGTCACTGGGAACTCATGGAAGGACACTCAGCAGAGGGGCAGCAATGCCAGACATGATCTCTGCAAAAATGCACTGCAAAAAAACCCTGTCTGAAGCATTTTAGGAAGAGAGAAAGGGCAAAAATACCCAAGGAAAAGGAAGGGAGCAGTGGTGTCTGCTGGTTGGGCTCTGTCCCCAGCCTCTGTGTGACCAGCACGGCCCCAAAACACAGCCACAACCCCTTGGGGGGCATCACTGTGCCCTTGGGAACAAAACCTGCTGTGGAAAGGGGGTTCACAGGAGCATAAAATGAGTCTCCACCTTGCACCAGCCTGCCCAGCACTGCCAACTGGGGAGCTGAGAGCCCTGCCCACCTCAGAGTCTCCTGAGGAAAAGCCCTTTGCTGGGATCACTGCTGTTTCTCACATTCCCTGCGCTTTGGAGAGCCGCCCTTCCTGCAGGAAAAGCTCTGCTTCGGCTGCCACCTGCCCAGCCCTGCCCAGCCACCAGGGCACTGCTGCGCCAGCTCAGCCAGGACTGGGCTGCCCAAGCTGAGCCTGGCAGGGCAAGGGCTGGGCTGAGCCTTCCCTGATCTCACCACGGCGGGATTTGGGGAGTCCTCACTCTGTGCTGGGGGGCTGGGACCTGTCCCTGGCACCAGAGAGGCCCCTCTGGTGCTGGTGCCACACACCCCACATCTTGTGGATGCACCAGGTCACAGGGAAGGAGGAAGAGGAGGAGGAAATGGAGGAGGAAGAACAACTCCCAGTGATTGGACTGGCCACCCTGGCACATCCAGAGCAGGATGTCCCCATGTCCCATCCCTGTGGCTCCCTGGGCTGCTGGGGTCCAGTTTTAATTTGCTGCCAGCTCTGCTGGCCCGGTGCCCTCCAGGTGAGCTCACCTCTTTGGGTTGCTGCTTTCCGGCTTGCTGCTGGGTCAACAGCTGCAGGTGAAGCTGCTCCTGCTGCTTCTTGTAGTATTCCTGCAGCTGGGAAGGGGAGAGAGCAGCAGGATCAGCAGAGGAACCACCCTGTTCCCACCTCACCACCCCGTGCCCAGCACTGAGGCTTCGGCACAGCCATGCCAGCTCCTGGCACTGTCACCAGGGCAGGCTCCCTGTGTCACCCGGTGCAGGGTGGGAGGGAAAGGACCCACCAGGGGAGTCAGGGCAGCAGAGAAGCCCTGGGCACGCATTGCCAAAGGCTCTGCATCCCCATGGCCCTTGAACCTCCCCAGTGCCCACCCTGCTGTTTATTTTAATGCCAACCCACTGCCCCTTGAGAGAAAAGTAGGCTGGCACATCACAGAGCATTTCAGGGTGGGGAAAGTCCAGTTTTGGCATGATGGGACCCCAAAACACCCCTGACAAGTGCTGTGAGAGGCAGTGGGGTCCCAGCTGGGGAGGACCAGAAGCAGATGGGACCCCTGGCCTGTGAGAGCTGGGGGTTCAGTCCTGCAGTCAAAACAGCCCCTCAAATCAAAGCAGAGGTGTTTCTGAGCCATTAAAACAGGGATAAACCCCCTGGATCCACAGGGAGCCACCAGAAAAGGTCCCAGTGCCCACATGCAGCACTGGGATCTGCTGGCATCGCTGCCAGCTCTTGCCCTGGCCCCTAAATAAACCGTGGGTGATGGATTTGCTGCGTGCAGGGAGGGGGAGAAAGGCACGGGGAGGTCAGAGAGACCCCCCAGCCCCCTCGCAGGGGCTCAGGAATGTCCCTGGGGATGTCGGGAAGCCTTTATCAGCTCGGGGCTGCCGGCAGCGAGTGGCTGTTTGTGTCGGAGAACAGGTTTGGAGGGGCTGGGTGTTTACCCCTGAGCCAGCCCGAGCCAGGGCGCTGCGGCGTGGCCGGGCTGGGAGCAGGAACATTGGGTCAGGGGTGAGAGGTGTGATGTTTGGTTTGCTGCCGGTGGAGAATGTGAGCTATTCCGGCCTGGGTTGTTTAATTTGCAGTCAAACGTGTTTCTTTATCCGGCTCCAAAGAGGCTTGTGGAAGGACCCACCCAGGGTAGTGTTTACCCTTTGTTCTTTCCCTGGGGCCAACCTTGAATCCTTATCAGCCTGTTTGGAGTAAACAGGTACTGGAGGCAGGAGGAAGGGTGTGGAGGATGCTTGTGGGGTTTCTCCCTCTCTCCCTCCTTCCCGCCGGCGGGAGCTGTTTACCCAAGCAGACCTATTTTGTTTCAGAGTGGAAATCTGCTATTTTTCTCCTTCTCCTCGTTTTTCTTCCCTCCCCATCGGAGTAAAATCCCTGGAAAAGCCTAGAAAGGCCATGAGAAACAAACCTCAGCTCTGGAGCTGGACACAGGCACCTGCCCAAAGCCCAGCAGTGGCCACGGGGGCTCTACCTGGGGCACATCGAACCAAGAGCATCCACCCCAACCCCGGCTTTGCCCAGGAGCTGGGCAGCCCCAAATCCCTGAGCAGGAATTTTGTAGGTTTTGAGACCCTGGCTCAGGGTGGCAGCACCAGCACTGTCAGCACCTGCAGCTCTTTTCAACCCTGGACGTGCTGGGAATCCCAAAGGAAACATGTGGAAAGCAGAAGGAGGAAAGGACCCATTCTTCTGCCTCCAACAAACTCCAGCATTCCCAGACCCCGGTGGGAATTGCCTGGCTGGATGCAGCTCCAGTGCAGCATTACCTGTTGCAGCATTATCGCCTGCTGCTGCTGCAGGAGAGCCTGGAGCTGGGGCGGGGACAGGATCTGCTGCATCTGCTGCGGCGTGATCATCTGCGGGGACATCATGGCCACGGACACGGGGACCTGCAACAGCAAGGACACGTCACCACTCCCAACCCCGACCCGCAAAACTCGCCCCAAACACCAGCAGTGCCTCTCCCAGAGCATCCTCCGTGTCTCCCACATCTCTGTCACCTCTGGGTGAAGCCCCTGGCCACTGCTCTGTCCCCTGGGACATGGCAATGGCAGGGAGGTGTCCCCTGGTGCTGCTGGCACCAGGATGAAGCTTCCTGAACCATGAGCTCCCCCACAGCAAGCTGAGGGCTCTCCTTTAAATGCAATTTAACTGGGGGAACTGGGCACCAAACCACAGCTCCCTCCCCTGCTGGGAGCATGGGAAGGGTGGAGGGAAAAGCCAGGGAAGTGGGAAGATACCGATCACCCAAATAACTCTGCAGAGCACCGAGGAAGAGGTTACGGGGTTCTCCAGACACATCAAAGCTTTACCTCCAGCTGACACCAGTAACTCCTGTAATTACTGTGCCAAGAGGAGGGAGGGCCGAGGGAACCTGCCAGCCTCTGCCTTTGGTTATCAAAACACGGGTCCACACCCCAGGCAAAGCTCCTGGGAAGGTGTCAGTGATGGATCCCAGCCCTGCTGGGTCCTGCCCAGGTGGAGCAATGCCCGGATGGAGCCATCAGGAGCTGCCTCGTCCTGGCCTTCCACTGATTCCACAAGCCCAAAGCCCTTCCTGAGGCTCTGGGCAGGGTAAGGGCCTCACTGTAATTTAATGACCCTCCTGGACGCCTCCTATTCCTGGGAAAGCAAATAAGAATTGCTGGGTAGGAGCCACCAGCAGCCACAGGCTCTTCCAGGGGATCCCAGGAAGAAGCAGCAACTCCTTGACATGTGGGATGGGACAGAGCACAAGCCAGGATCCAGCTGCACGCCAAGGATCCAGTTCTGATCCAAACTAAACAACTCCTCAGCCCAGCATCTCAGGACCTCAAAGAGCAGAGAAACCCAGCAAAGTCCTGCTGAGACCCTGCTTCCTGCTGGTCTCACCTGGCCAGGACCCCCCGTCATGCCCAGGCTGCCCAGTCTGGACCCCTCCCAGCCACTCCAGCGGGGATGGGACCACAGGGTGGCCCCTTGCAGTCCCTCCCATCTGTGATGGGTGTCCAGCTGACCTTCAAGGGAGATTGCAAAGCCTTATCTATTTACTCAGGCACTCTGCTGCAGGGAGGCGTGGGACACGGAGCGAGCTCTGTTTGTCACCAGCGTTTCCCCCTCCAGCCACCTCCGTGGCAGAGCTATTGATTAATTCCTCTGACTTCCCACCCAAGGGCTTGGAGCTCAGGAATGAGCCCCAGCACCCTGCAAGGCTCTGGCACCCACCAGAGAGCCCCGAGCCCTCCTTGGCACCAGCACCCAGTGAAGAGCTGCTGTTTGAGCACCAGGTGCTCCCAGCCAGCTGTGCCAAGCCTCGGGTGAACATCTGGGCAGGAGGGAAGCTGGCGAGGAGAGCGAAGTGCGCGCCCAGGAGCGCCGCTAATTTCCCTCTGCCAATTCATCAGCCGGCAACGTGCTCGGAATGAGAGCCCCTAATTAATTGCTCCTCCACATCCCCCCCAGCCCGGGAGGGCTCCCTGCCCCCTCCCCCGGCCCCTCGAACACGTTTGCTGGCATTTTCAAATCGGAGGCATCCTAATTACCGGAGAGTTATAACACCTTCCATTTCTCGCCCAGCGGACTGACACCCTGTCAAGAGCAAAGAGAATTGCCAGAGGTTTTGACAACACTAATTGCCCCTATAATCTAAAAACACAAAGGAGAGGCGATTAGTCGAGAGGGCCCCAGCTCTCGATCCGACACGAGGTTTTCACAATGTTACAAGAAAACAAAAGTGATGCTTTTTAGAGTTTGATGGCTGCTAACAAAAGCAGAATTATATTTTCATACAACCTTTGTCTGCATTAAATGGCTTTTTTTTTCCTCCCCCCCTACTCGGATGCAGAGCTGACACGGAGAAATGGTGGTGGATCCATGTGGGGGTGAGGTGGGAATGGGGTGAACTTGACAGGGGCAGCTCTGCAGCTTCCTTGGTTCCCGTGAAGAATTTCCCCAAGCGTGGAAAACGTTCCTCTCCCAGTTAAGGTTTCCAGGGAAAGCACCAACTTTTAGTAAAAGAGGAAGTTCCAACTTACAGGTGGTTTTGCTCCCATTCATCCTATGCCTTGTGAATGTTCCAGCACTGCCTTGACCCCAGTGTGGGCCAGCAAACCCCACTGCTGGGGGTTCTCTGTCCCAAGCTCTGGTGACAGTGACAGCTGCCTCTGTTGGGGACAGAGGGAGAGCTGCTGCTCTGGCAAAACGAGATGGGGATGGAAATGGGGCTGGAAATGTCCATCCCAACCTGGCCAAAAGCCCCACAGGGACACACCTCAGGGTGGCCCTGGGACATCCCTTCACCTGGAGCAGTGGCCCTCGGTGACAAGATTGCCCATGGCAGGGAATGAGGCCAGCCTGGCATCCCTGGGTGACAGCAGGATCTGGGCAGAAACTACCTCAAAACCTGGGATGCAGGTGGTCA
>NC_031795.1:3760311-3778012 GCF_001522545.3 Parus major | reverse complement strand
CACCCAGCTGCCTCCAGCCCCAGGCACCGGAGCAGCCGGGAAATGTCCTTGCAGCTGGCACATCCCTGGGGAAGCAGGTCCCGGCAGCAGCCCCGGAGCAGCAGCAGTGCCTGGGGACCAGCCCGACGCGTCACGAGCTGGCATCTGCCAGACACCGAGTCAGGAAGGGTTTGACTCACGCCTTGGCCGGCTGCCACCCCGCAGAAACTGCTTACTAACAGCTCTGGCTGCTCCCAGAAACACCCAGCACTGCTCCAGCCGGCCAGCAGCATCTCCAGGGGCTGCTTTTCCAGGCGGGCCCGCCTGTAATCCCCGTGCCAGAGGACGGGGCGGGAGCAGCAGGCGGTGGGTGGAAAAGCAGGCAGGTATTCCAGGGAATATTCCCTCCCTGAGCCAAAGCCAGCTGAGGGAAGCAGGACTTGGCCATGTGGAATGAGGCAGGATGGGGAGCGAGGCTCTTGAGAAATTTTTCCTAGATTTTTTTGGGTTGTTTTTACGGGAAGAGGATTGAACTCCCAGGCGTGAGGCAGAGTGGGGAAAGCCACGGCCCGGCGGCCTCGGCTCGCAGCAGGGCTGTCATCAGAGGGACAGTGCCCTCCTGACCCCGGGGACAGCTGGCTTGGCACGGCCTGGGGACATCCTCCGTCAGTCTCCAAACATCCCTGCTCCGGCTGTCAGGAGGTCACTGCAGGAGCCACCGCGTCCCCAAGGGCCACACGTCACCACCACTGTGGGAAGGGGCAGCTCCTGGTCCTTGCCTCAGCCACACAGCCCAAACCTCGTCCCCTCCATCCCTGCTGGCTCTGGGATCTTTGGGATGAACACCCCCTCTTTCTCTCTGGAGGGTGCTCCTGGTTTCCTGCAGAGCTCAGGGCTGCACATCCTTGCTCTGATCCAGTCTTGGGGTTTAACTCAGAAAACGTTTGTGCTGTTTTTCCTAATTTTAACCACTCTTTTCAAATCCAAACCAAATAGAAACAAACCAAGGAGGCTGGGAACAGAAGGGGGGACACAACCACCAAAAGCAGCTTTGAGTTGTGCTGTTTTAGGGGCAGGGGATGAGCAAATCCCACCCCAGAGCACCCAATTCTCACAGGACAAGAGCAACCCCAACCCCCCTGGCACATCCCAGCCTCCCTTCCTGCACCCAGCATCCCTGGGCGAGCTCCAAGATCCAGCTGGCTCAGACAGTCTGGGAGTGCTCCCAGTGCCCGGGGCCAGGCAGTGATGCCACTGACACCGAGGTGACCCCAGCCATGGCTTATAAACCCTGAAGGGTGGCACAGGGCCACCTAAATGCTGCTGTGCCCCCTCTGGACCTCACCAGGCTGGGATAAGGCAGATGTACACTAAAATCTGCCCAGGATCAAAGAAATGAAGCTGAGCCCCACATGCCAGGCTGGGTTTTGTGGCTGTGGGTGGTTTTAGGAACAATTTTAGGAACACTCTGAACAGCTCCAGCACCAAAGGTTCAAGTGCCCTGGGTGGGGTGGCAGCAGGGTGAGCAGGTGAGGGGACACCAGCGTGGAGGACACCAGGCCCTGATGCTCAGCTTCATGTGAGGAAAAGGAGGAATCAATCCCCGGCATGTTCAGCCCAACGTGTATCCTCGTTAGAGCGTCCTCATTAGCGCATCCTCATTAGTGCAGCCTTCCCGCTGGGGAGGCCCCAATCACACCTGGCTGGGCTCCAGTCGCTGCTTGGGGACAGTGGCAGCAGAGGTGACAGCACTGAGCCCCCTCCTCAGCCAGCCCCTGTCCCCAGCACCACCCAGGCAGGGTCCCTCCATCCCCTGCGTGGCCACGGGGTGCTGGCACAGCTCTCACACTGATTGTTCTACAGGGACTAAAGTGACTTTGCTCCTGTGTGAGCCCAAAACACCAGTCCCAGAGTGGGATGGTGGCAGTGGCACGGGGCTGGCAGTGCTGGGGGCTTTGGGATGGAGCAGGGACAGACAGGGATGCTCCAAGTTCAAATGGAAAAACCTCAGCACGAGCCCAGATGGACGGGCTGCTGGATTTTTTTTTTCCCGGAGAGGGAACGCAGAAGGGCTGGTATTGATCTGTCTTCATTACCCATTTCACTCAAGTTTCAAATCAACAAAATACACTTTTCTGCTCCGCTGCCCTCTCCGCTGCAGCAGACAAAAGAAAAGCAATTTCCCGCAGTTTGCTCCAAACTCCTCTCCTCCCTTCCCTGGGTGCCCTCCAGCCCCGCTCCCCTTCCAGCCACTTGATCCCAGCAGAGCTGGGAGACCCCCAGCTCTGAGGGCACCCAAAGAGGAACCCAAAGAGGCCTCCCAGGTGCCTCCAAGCCAGCACTGACAACTTGGGGTGCTGCCTTTCCAGCACCTCCTTCCATTTTTGTAAGGATTTGCTTTACTGGATCCCAGAGGGATCTGCTGCTCCCACCATCCCAGGATGACAATGCCCGGCAACACTGAAAGCAACATTTTGTCAATGCCCACCAAGTTTCCAAGAGTTTTAAAGCTGAAAAAGAAATAAACCTATTTTTAAGTGTTTTAGAAAACCCAAAGATGGGTTTTGGAGGATTTTCTCCTTTCCTGCAGCTGTAACTGGAGTGACAACGTGAGACTCTCCACACACACCTCCAGGCATCTGTGGGAAGAGGGTCCCTACTCCAAAAAAAACTCCCAATCCAAGATGCTGCTGAGCCCAGCAGCTCTCTGGTTGTTTTTAAGCGCAGCCTGTCAGGAATGTCATTAATATTCCTGCTGGCTTGGTGCCCCAAAAACATCCCAGCCCCATCAGTAGGGTGACAAGGAGAGTGCACGGTGTGGGCAAGCACAGGGGGTGTCCTGCTCTCCCTGACAGCACCAGGACCCTCCTGCTCATTCCCCCGGGACTGGGGGCCAGGAGCCGGCTGGCACGGAGCCGAGGGGAGACAAAATTCCCCATGGATGTGGAAATCCATTCCCAACTTGGGGGGCTGCACATCCACAGGCAGAGACCCAAGGCTGGCACCCCAAGGGCACCCTAATTCCCAAACATTCCCATTCTGCCATGCTTCCTGCTGCCTGCAAGCCAAGGAGGCTGTGCTGGGATCCAGCCTTCCTCCTCCTCCTCTTGCAGCCGTCCTGGCCAGTCTCATCCACACCACCGTGCCTTAGATAAACTTCCTTTCAAAGGAGTCTGCTTAATCCCCTATCTCCCCTCGGTCAGATCCCGCTCCAGCTGCCGGCGGGGCCGCGGGGGGAGGGATTGCCGGGCGCTGCTGAGTTATGAGCTATTTCTGACTCACGTCTACAACTTTCACAAGTCCTTTTTGCAACACGGAGAGAGAAAAAAAGGGAGGAGGGGAGGGAGGGAGAGAGGGAGGAAGGAGATCCAGTTCGCTCCGGCAAAAGGCGCTGGCCAGATGGGCAGGCAGGGAGGGGAGCAGCAGGCAAGGGAAGGACGGGATGTTCGGCTGCATCCAGCCGGGAATACCAGGGAGAGCAAGGAGGGATAAGCAGCAGGAGGAGGAGTGCAGGGACACACACCCACGGAGGGGAGCGAGGCGCCGGTTACCGGAATCTGACTTCACCCTCGCCGCCTTTGTCCTCTGCAGACATTTTCCATGCAGTGACTGCATTTCCTTCCTGCCGGCACCGCTGGAAAAAGCCGCCTGTTTGTGCCGTAGGAGCCCTGACTAATTCCCACTGCTCCCACCCAGCTGCTGCTTCCCAAGCCGGGGGTTCTGGGCTCTCCTGACCAGCCCTGGGATTTGCTGCTGGATGGCTCAGCCATGCCCTGGCACTCCAAGCCAGGAGAGGATCCCGGGATTGCCCATCCCAGCCTGGCTCCTGTTGCCACCTGGCTCAGCCTGGCACAGGCAGGACCTCCAGCTCCAAGAGCGCTTGTGCTAATTACTTTCCTTTGTTAATTAAACCCACGTGGCTCTAATAAGGTAACCTGCTGTTCTCCGATAAATTTAATTAGCCTGAAGGGAGAGCCCCTCCGCACAGCTATTTAAATTGTCACTTCCCATCGCCGGGGCTTGCTTCTCCCTGCCTCCCCCCTCTCTCCAGATTTCACCCCTCTCCTGCCCATTTTCTGCCCTTTTCCTTTGGCAGAGAAGGGGAGCAAACGGGAGGTTCCCCATGCCTACAGGAGCAGGATGTGCCTGCTCAAAGCCCATTTTCCCGTCAGTGCCACAAATCCCCATCCCAGCTGTCCCATCCTGGAGGACCTGCCCTGGCTCCAGCCCAAAGGCTTGTTCACTGTTCCAGCCCTGTGCCACCCTCACAGCACCCAGCATCAATCCTGGGATGCTCCAACCCCGGGAAACTGCATCCAAAACACTGTCCCAAAAAGCGGTGACACAAAACCTCCCCTCCCCAACCCTTCTCCATTCCCACACATACAAAAAAAACCTCCCAAGAAACTTCTGGAGGTTTCCAGAGGATTTAACTCCCAGAGTGCTCCACCCATTGAGGTGACAGGGGTTTGTGCTGTCACACAGCTGTGGCCCAGCCCTTCTCGGGAAGGGGGTGACAGGGGACACTTGCACATCCTCGGGGCTCACCTGCACCGCCGGCTGCTTGCCCTCGTTGCTGCTGGGGGAGCTGAGCCCCGTGGCCTGCTGCAGCAGGAACTGCCGAGCCACCTGCAGAGCCTGCAAGAGAGACACAGGGGTGGGCATCAGGAAGGCTCCCTCCTCCTCCTCCTCCTCCAGCTCTGGCTGCTTCTCCATGGATTTCATTCACGGGGTGGGTTTGATGCACAAGGAGCACCAGCGCTCCCCGATGCTCCCTCCTGCCACACCAGTACATCCCAGTCGAGACCAGCACTCTCCCAGCCCCCATGGGGACAGCCCTGTCCTCTTCCCAAAATCCAGGTCCAGCATTCCCAAAGCCCAGCCCTGGCACAGCCACCTGGAGATCTGGCTCCTGGCTGATTTATTCCAGAGCCACCACCACGTTCCTGCTGCTGTCCCTTGTGCCCAAAGCCACTGTGGGTATTTCATTTTATTAACTGGATTGAGGCACTGGAGCAGCAGACAGTTCCAGGTTTGGGTGAAGCCAAGTGCAGGATCCCAGGCTGAAACAATCCAGGAATGTGTCCAAATGGATTTGATGGTGACCCAGAAGGTGCTCAGCAGCCCACACAAGTGACCACCATGAAACCTGATTGTTTTTAGGGGGGTTTGCCTAGAAAAAGTGATGAGTTTCTTCAAGTTTTTTCACAGGGATGAAGGTGTTTCACTGGGAATACCACAAAAACAGGGAAAAAACATAGAAATGGATAAAATGCACTTGTGAAAAACACAGGTACAAGACAGCCATGCCCAGCACTGTGGGCAGCTGGAGAAAACAGGGGAAATTAAGGAAAATCCTACAAAGAGATGAGGAGGAAAGAGGAGCAAGTGTGAGCTGAGAAAAAGAGTTTGGGAGCCAGGAAAAGGAATAAAGCTCTGAGCAAAACAACCCAGTGCTCCCAGACCTGTTTGCTCCTTATCTTTTACAAGGATTCTTTTCCTTCCTTCTGGGTTTTTTGGGGCACATTTCTGAAAAATCTCCACCCTCCTTCCTCCCCCTCCCAAATCCATTCCCAGCTCAGCACACACCTCACCTGTCAATCCAAACCAAGGAGCACCCACAAAACCCTGACCCAGAGCCCCTCCTCAAATGGAGCATCCATGAAAAGTCATTCTCTGCATTTTAGATCCCATTTCAGCTCCTCCCTGTGCTCCTCTGCACAGGGAACTCTTGGGAAGGGCACATAAAAAATAAAGGATGCCCCAGCCGTGCCACATCTTTTTTTTTTTTTAGTGGATAAATCCACCTGACCTGGCCTGTGCAGCTGGACAGGCACTACAAGGGCATGTGGAAAATAAGAGGAAATTTCCAGCTGGAGGTTGAGAGCAAAGGGTTTAACAGACCCAGCTGTAAATTTTTATAAATAAATTAAATAAATAAATATTTTTTTTTTAATTTATAAAAAAATTTTAATTTCATAGCAGGGATCCCAAACCAAACACCCTGAGCACAGCACTGGGCACCCTTGGCTGTGTTTGTCACCATCACATGAACCAGACAGCCCCAAGAAAATTGAAACCTGAGGAATTAAATAAGCAAATGGATCCTAATTTCCTATTCCTGTGGTGAATTACCAGAGCTGTGCACCCAGAGCTGCCCCACGGCCACTGAGCACCCCCAAAACCACCCAACCAAAAACTTCCAAACTTCCTTTATCCAAACAATTTAAAACTCAGATCCTTGAGGACAGACACAGCAATTCCAGCTGAATTCCAGTGATTCCAGCTGGGAATCACTGCTGGAAAAATCCCACGGTCCAGATCTCAGAGCCACCTCAGCCCCAGTGTTTCTCCACGGGCATTTTATTTTCCCTGTTATTACCAGGGATAGATGTGCATCGCTAATGAAAGCGCAAAAACCCTGTGACAGTTATGACAGCTCAAGGTCTGATATTTTAATTACTTTTGGAAATGAAAACAGTAATTCCAGTTAAAAGTCAAGGTGGAGGAATCTGCTTGGAGGCAGCTCAGTGCCAGGCCCAATGGGTGCTGGAGCATTGGGCTGCATCCCACATCCCCACAGCAAATCCCTGAGCTTTAGCTGCTTTTCCAAGGGTCTTTTAGATGAGTTTTTCATGGATTTGGCTTCTCCATGTGCAATTCCTGCTGTATTTGCAAGCACCACCTCACAGAGGAGATCCAGTGAGGGCAGGCCCAGCGAGAGCAGACCCCTGCCCCAGCCTGGCAAAAATCAGCACAGCAGGGATTGAAAACACAGAGGGGAAAAGCCTCAGGAACAGAATTCCAGCACACAAAAAGTGCTGCACAAGACTTCTCCTGGAATTTTCTCTTCCCAAACCCAAGGCCTGGCTTTAGCTGCTTTTCCAAGGGTCTTTTAGATGAGTTTTTCATGGATTTGGCTTCTCCATGTGCAATTCCTGCTGTGTTTGCAAGCACCACCTCACAGAGGAGATCCAGTGAGGGCAGGCCCCTGCCCCGGCCTGGCAAAAATCAGCACAGCAGGGATTGAAAACACAGAGGGGGGAAAAGCCTCAGGAACACACAAAACACACATTTTCCAGCACACAAAAAGTGCTGCACAAGACTTCTCCCAGAATTTTCTCTTCCCAAACCCAAGGCCTGGCCAGCCTGGGGTGCCCGCCCGGCCTGGCCCCACCGCGCCGCCTCTCAGGGGGGAATTTAATTCACTCCCCGCTGGCTCCCTCACTTTGCTGTGCTCTGAAGCACGAAATTACAAAGATTTACAGGAAAAGAAACCCGACATGGCCTCACAATTGCACACAGGGGCCTCTCTGGCAGTGCCTGGAGCTGCCCCCTCCCTGGGCTCAGCCTGTGCACAGTGATGGAAACCTGTTGCAGAGCTGGGAAGAGCGTGTGGAGCAGCCAGGATGGAATTTTGGGATGCAGAGCCACCTGTCAGCTGCATTTGTTGCAGGAAGAGCAGCCCCGGGGTGGGGGATGAAGCTTTTCCATAGGGAAGTGTCACTCAGAGCCTCTCCTTGGGGCTGAGGAGGTGGGAAGCAGAAGGAAGAGCTTCTCTGTGGGAGTAGATGGGATTTTACCTCTGTGAACTACAAGAAAAGTTATTTATAAATAAAAATCAACCTATATCCCATTTCCTGGTGCACATCAGCCAGAACTGGGAATGAATTCCTGGTGTCCAACGCCTGGATGGCTCCCTCTGATCACCAATTGATCCCAGAAGAAGTTTGCAGTGTCTCAGACCCAGCCAGGGCTGATGTGGTTTGGCTCTGCCCTCCCCAAGAGCAAGCACATTCCAGGATGAGGAAGAGGATGGAGACCTGGACATTGCAGGGAAAGGTGGGAGATGCTGGCAGGTGTGTGCAGGGATGGGGTCAATAAACAGCCCAACCATGCAGGGATTAATCCCACCCTGCCAGGACCTGCTCCCACAGCACCAGAGGTTTCCCGGCTCTCGGGGTCCCCCCAGGGATGTTCCTCCCTCCTCTCAGACCCCAAATCCCTCCAGTTCTCTGGACCATCCCCAACTCCAGACATCTCATCCTCCAGCAGGGGAGCAGCCCCTTTTTCCAACTTCCACCCAGCCTACCTGAGGATTATCGTGATTTTTCCCTCTCCAGCCTGTGGGACTTCACACATCCACCCCTGGATGTGCTGGATGCTACTCCAGACCCCAGGAAGGGCAGATTTTAGCTGCTTTTTCCATGGTAAACACCACAAACTCCCTTTCTGCCATGGGGAAACACCTAGCTCCAGCCCTGGAAGAGCCCAGGGAGAGCTGCCTCACCCCACACCTTGGATTAATCCTCATCCCTGCCTTTTCCTCCTCCAAACCTGCCCCAACAGAGCCTCTCTGAAGCCTTCTGATTGGGAAGAAATGGGTCAAGAGCTCCGAAAAAAGTTTGGAGAGCATGGAGACATCCATGGGTCATAGAGCCTCCCCCTCAAAAAATTCAACCCAAAATAATCCCAGAACAAAGGAAAATTTTGCCTGGGGTATTTGAAAGTGCCTCATTAACCAGATATTTCACTTTATGAGGATGGAGTTTTTAATTCCAGCCGGGATGCTCCAGCTGGGAAGAGCTGCCCAAAATCAGCTGAGGGATTTTCCCCCTGGATCAGAGCTTTATATGGTGTTTTACCTTCCAAAAAGAGGAAAAGCACCTGAAAAATTCCATTGAAGCAAGAACTTCGCATGGAAAGAGGAAGGAAGGGAATTTTTATTTTCCCTTTCCCCTCCAATCCTTTTGGAGGGTGGAAAGAAGTTGGGAAGGGCTGAAAAAAAAAAAAAAAAAAGGTAAAAAAAAATAAGGAAGATTTTTTACACTAACCTCATAAAAATGACATCGTCACATTCCAGAATTAGCACCATTAAAACAACACACAGGGATATTTTTAGCTGGATATTAACAGTAAATGATGCCATATTGAGGAGCACTTCCACCAGCCCAGCCCTGGCCTTGCTTAACCACAACCAAATGGCTCCAAGAGATCCAAATGAACAAAAAAAATGACACAATTCCTCACAGGGAAATGGAAAAAAAAATCCTTTTTACACCCAGCTCCGTGTCTGTGGCCCAGCTCCAGCTGTTCTGCCCTGCTCCAGTGCTCCTGGACTTTATTCCTCTGCTTCTGACTCCTCAATCCTCACAGGCAAGGGGTTAAACTCAGCCCCACTAATTAAGAGCACAAGGAACACGCTCCTGACAATCCCAGCCCATGGAAAAAAAGGGGAAAAAAAGGAGAAAAAAAGGGGGGAAATGGGAGAAAAAAAGGGAGGGAAAAAGAAGAAAAACTGCTCCTGCATTTGTCCTCAGTGAAATATTAAATATGAATCAGGGAAGTGAAGAGAGAGATGAGTTTCTCTTAAGTGCTCCGGCCTCATTTTTATCTTAAATACCCTAATAATAGAGGATTACACAATATATTTGAGATGTGATCACATGTTTTATGGAATGGTATCTCTCCCAGGGCAGCAAAGTGCCTCTCCTCCCCCTCCACACCCTGCCCCAACTCCCAAAAAAGTCCCGTTTGCTCCTTCTCCAAAACAAGCCTTATTTTTGTTTATCCCTCCTCGTTTCTTTGACGTCTGTCTGCAGCACGCTGCAATTTTTTTTCGGCATTTTTTGCACCATGAAACAACCCCAAAGAACACCAGAGCAGCTGGATTTTCCGGATGTCTCCCTTTCCATGGACTGAGAGCTGGAAGGAGCTCCCGTGGCATGTCAGACTCGGGGATTGTCCCCTCGGTTCTCCCAGGACATCCCTGCTCCACCAGGTTCGCACGGATTTGGGTTCTCCACGTGCACCTCCTGCCGTGCCTGCAAGGATCTCTTTCCATTCTTTCTCTCCATTCCCTGCACCCCAAAGCTGCAGGGACCCCATTCTCTGCACCCCGTGCATTTAAACACCAGCTGCTGGCTAAAAGTTGGAATTTTTTGCAGGAAGTCAGCAAAAAAAATAACCCTGGAAAACCCCAAATCGTGGCTGAGCAGCGCTTGTTATCCCCACTCCCCTAAAATTCCAGAGGATCCCCCAGCACAGGGATGTGCCAGCCCCATCACCCCGCTGCCCGTTTCCTTCCTCCACCGGGAATTCCGGGGGGATCCAGCCTGGCAGGGGGGGCTGGCGGATCCCTTTGGAGCCCGGCAGTGCCGGAGGTCCCTCCACGTTCCCACAGCAACGGCGGGGGGGTCCCGGGCCGGGGGCTGCCCCCCGGTGCCCCCGGGCGACCTCTCCCCTCCGCCAGCCCCGGCACAAAGCGGGCGTGAGCTATTGAGGCTTTTCAGCCCCATCCCGAGCATTGAAATCCAGGGATTTAACCCCAGCGCCAGCCCCCCGGGCTGCGGGAGAGAGGAGGGGAGGAGGGAGGGGAGGAAGGGGAGGGGGATGCCCTTTCCCCACCCCACCAGCCGCCTGCTCTCCCCTCCCAGGCTCTACGGGATGCTTGGAAGTGGTGTGGATTGGGAAGATGGAAGGATGATGGATGGATGGATGGATGGATGGATGGATGGATGGTGAGGGAATGTTGTGCTCCGGAGTGCAGCAGAGCTGGGTGATCCTGTCTCAGCAATCCAGGCTGGAGCTGCCACACACCCCAAAACAACACCCCACAACACCCCCATGGCCTCAATCCCCCACCCCACTCCAGACAGCACCCTTGGAGAGGAGCTTTAACCCAAAAATTCCCTGCAAAGACTTGTTTGGCTTCACCCTTGTACAAGCAGCGATGTCACAGGAACCAAAAAAAGTCAAATCCAGCCCAAAATGGGAGCATGGGCTCCCAAGAAAGAAATCCCCACAGACACGAAGCTTTAGGCCCACTGGGATGAGAGGTGGATCCCACCCCTGCAGGGCTCTTGGGGGGGATTTCACCAAGTTCCACAGGAATCAGGATTGAGTGCCGACACTCCGGGATGAGGGAGCACACGGGAAGAGCCCATCCGCCCGAGAACCCGCCGAGAACGCTGGATGCTCCCGGGGATGGAGCAAAGCCTCCATCAAGCACCTAATTGTCCAAAACTCCCGCAGTGGGGACATTTATTCCTGACCCCAGCTGGTGCTCAGCCTGCTCCCTGAAGCAGGAAGATGGATAATCCTTGGGATAGGTCCTCTCCCTTCCATACAAGTGAAGGTGTCACTTGGTTTTTTTGGAAGTTCACCAAACCCTCTGCTTTAACAATCCCATGTGCCAGCCAGCTTCCCACCAGGAATCCACCAGGAGAAACGCCAAGGTGGTAAAATTAAACATCAGCCTTCACCAGGAGCATCCACAAGGATGGCAAACCCGACGTTCTGGAGGAGATCCCCTCGTTTCACAGCCACGATTTGCATCTTTTTGGCTGGGGGGGACACGGATCTCCCGTTAGCCGGTGGAATTCCAGGAGGGAGAGCAGGCAGCTCCTCGGAGGGGCCCTGGCAGCGGCATTACACGCATGATTACCCTTTGGATGCGGGGAACAGGGGCTTAGCGGCGTGCGGAACGCCTGTTATCCAGGTAATGGATTTACAGCACTCCCTACTAAAGTATCAGACACAGCAATTTTTTACAGCTTTCACGCTGGAATTTATGGCTCAGGGAAGCGATCTCCGCACGAGGAGAGGGATCATTGCCTTATTTAGTAGCCGAGGAGGGAAATTGATGTTTTTTTGCCAAAGTTTGTTTGGAAAGGTGAGTCCCCAGGGCTGAGAGGGGACGCGTGCGGCAGGGGCGACCCGAGGGGCACATCCAGAGCTGCTGCACACACATGTCACTGTCACACGTGTCCTGGGCCATGTGGCTGAGGTTCAATCTCCCCAGAGATTCCCCCAGGGAATGGGAAAGCAGCTCCTGGACAACCAAAATCCTCTCAGGGAGCTGCTGCTCCTGGAGTTACGGCCAAGGTTTTTGGTGTCCCTCAGATTGATGGGGGGTAGAGCAGACAGGACCTTCCCCCCAGAACAGCAACAGCCCACGAGCTGTGGGGATGGAAGAGCTCTGCTTCCCAAGGGATGTGGGACAAGGACAAACCCCTGCTTTTCGGGGCAGCACCTGCAGCCCAGCTCGACCAGGAACGGCCAAACCTGGTGGAAATCCAACCCCGAGAACAAAGCGGGGCAAAACCTGCTCTTGTTCCCAAACCACATCCTCCAAGGACCCGGCTGCCTCATGTAAGCCAGGTTCGAAGGAACAGGTTTCCCGGCCTACCTGCTGCTGCTGGAAGTGCAGGAGCTCCACGGGGCTCATCTCTCCGTTGGCCTCGGCTCCGGCAGCTCCGTCGCGGCCGCCGCCCCCGGGGCCGCCCCCACTGCCGCCACCGCCGCCATCGGGCTGATTGCTGAGGCTGCTCACCCCGTTCTGCGCCGACGGCGTGGAACGGATCGTCTCCGAGGCAGATTCAACCATCATGACTCGCTAGCAGGACCTACAGAGGGGAGAGAAGAGCCTGAGAACGGGGGCTGGCATCCCTGGCTGTCCCAGATCCCAGTGGGATGGGGTGTCGAACTCTGTTGGGTTTTAGCTGTGCTCAATTCACCCCAACAGAGAAACAGCTGCCACAAATACGCTGCACATCTCTAGGTGAAGCAAGTGCAACCCACTCCTTAGGAAAACCCACAATTCCAGCATTCCCTGAGCCTGGTGCAAGGCACAGAGCTCCAGGAATCCGTTTGTTTTCCCCAAATCCCAAAGTATTTCACGGTGAGAGCGTAGCCGAAGCCCCAGTGAGGCAGCACACCGAACACAGGGAACCTGCACCTTGGATTCCACCCTGAAAATCCTAACAAAGTTGAAACATTCCCTCCAAGTGCTTCATCTCCCAGCAAACCACCACTTCCCAGCAGGAAAAAACCACCTGGCAGGGAAAAACCACCTGGCAGAAGGTGCCAGGCTGAGGAAACCCAAAGGAACGGCAGAGCTGGGATGTGGAAATGAGAGCACGGTGACATACAGGTTGGAAAATCCTTCCTTGCTCCCAGTTTTTGCTCAGTGGGCTTGGATGAGCAGCAGGTTGGTGGTTGTGAAGCTGAGGGTGCCTTTTTCTGGGAGAAACTCCAGGATTTGGGCTGGCACTGGAGGAAACAGGACCAGCACACCCACCACTAGTCTCTGCCACATCCAGCTGGTGCCACATCCAGCCCTGACACAGAAAAGTGGCAGCACAGAATCCACCCAGAGCGAGGGTCTCTCCCTCCTTCCCAACACGTTTTCCTCCCTGGAAAAGCAGTTTTATTTCCACACCCCTCCATCCCACCAGCACGGGCTCAGCGCTCACCCACCGCCGCTCACCGAGTTTGTAACAAGACAGGAACAAAAACAGAGGGATGGGATGAAAAAACACCACCTCCCTTTCTCCTTCCCCACTCTTTTTTTCCCCTATTTCCCCCCTCCACACCCCAAAAGGCAGCGAGACAAACCAGGAACAACATAATTGCTGAAATGTGGCGTGTAATAATCGCTATTCAGGGGCTGATCATTCATATTAAACAGGGAGCAGCGAGCTGCTCATTTGCATGTTGGAGATTATCTGCATTTCAAAAGTCATTTCCGCAGGGGATATGAGTGACATCCATTCCCAAGGGGAGCTCCTGGCTCCCTCCCACTGTCCCAGGGCTCTGGGGCTGACACACCGGTGGCTGTGGGACAGCCCAAGGTTAAGGGGATTATTGGGATTTGGGTTTGGTTGGAGCACGGCGTGGTTGGAGAAGCTTCCCAAGGATGGGATGCTCACAGGATGCTGAGTTAGGAGCAAAAATCTGCAATAAACCCCTCACCTTTTGCCTTAAAACTACGTTTTTTTCTTCCCCACTTAGAATTTCAATGATTTCAAGTTCAGAAATATGAGATTATTGCTGTTCCTGTTCCCATTTTCCCTCTGAAATCCACGGGGAATGCTCCGTGTCTGACACTCCAACGGCATCACCAGGGCCAGAAACTCATCAGGATTCAAGCAGGGATTTGACTTTTACACGGAGAACAGGAATATCCAGAGTTACAACAGGAAGTATTAAAAAAGGCCAAAAAAAAAAGAAAAAAAAGAAAGAAAAAAAAAAAAGAAAAAAAAATTGGTTTTGGAAAGGATATAAAACTTTCCTGGCTTCGGGCATAAACTGGAGTTTAACTGTTGGGAATTAGGAGGAAATCTCTGCTGCTGGAGGAGCCGTGGGCTCGCTCTGGTGGTTCCAGCCCCTGCCAGAGGCGGGATGCTGGAGCAGATTCCTGCAGCCCGGGTGATTCCCGGAGCTGGGGACACCGGGCCAGCTGAGTTCCCTCTCCAAGTCCTGTAAAACTCCACTTCCCGTTCCCAAACCCCTCTGGGATGCTGGAGTGTCTGGGATCCCAACAACGCTGCGAGGGAAGTCATAAAAGAAAGTCATCATCATAATAATGGAAATATTTCCATTCCTATAAAAAAGTTTTACAAAACCTTAAAGAAAAAAAAAAAAGGGGGGGAGAGAATAAAAAAATAAAAACGAAGCCGCTGTCTGCGAGGTTATGAAGCGGATTTAAATTTGGAACAAGCACTTTTCCAGCCAGGACGGATCCGGGATGACTGGGAAGAGCAGAACTCGGCTGAACGATGCCGGAGCACACGTGCAGCCCTGCACAGAGCCGGGAGGGATCCGCAGCATCCCAGCTCCTGCTGCTCATCCCTCGCAGTTCAAACACGAGCAATATTCCAGGGATTCTCCGTACGCGGCATCCGGAGGGGCTCGGCAGGATCAGACCTTCCCCCAGGCAGAGAGGCAGGGACGGTGTCCAGACAGTCAGCGGGAAGATCCAACACCACCCGCATCCAGTGGGGAAGGGTGGGTTTGGTTAAAACGGGAGGGAGGAGCCCCCTTCCAACGGCAACAGCAACAGAAGCTGCACAAATGGATCGTTAATTACCATTAATTACCATTTCAGACTCCCGAGCTCCGCCGCCGAACCACCGCTCTGCCTTTTTTGTTCCCCCCTTTTATCCAACCACGCACCTTCCACAGGACAAAGGGAAGGAAACGGAGAATTACAAACGGAGCAACGAATCCCCCAGCCTTCGGCAGGACCATATGGCAACGAGGGTGTATTAATTACCGTGGCTTTTAATTAACAATTGCTTCATCTGAGCAGTAACATTTCCTTGACATCCCCCGACTCGCCGCTAACCTGCGCGGAGCACGCGCCATCCCAGTCATCAATCCCGCTTTATTGACATCCATCCCTCCCGCAAACAGGCACGATCCCAGGGTTTTCCAATTAACACCTCCGCACTCTCTAATTAGCGCAATTAACAGGCTGATGGATGCCCGGAGCTTCCCAGGGAGGGAGGGGCTGGAGCAGGCGCTGAGGACACGGCTCCCACCGCGTGTGCCACGATTCCCGTGGGAACACCACGAGTGTGCCGTGCCACGGAGCCCTCCAGGAGGGAGGGATGAACGTGGAGGTGACCAAAACCATGGACTCAAAGCAATGGATTTGGGATTTTAGGAGCAGCAAGAGCAGAGGAAGAAGTGATTTCCCCCACAAGAAGCTCCCAAGGAATTTTGGGCTATCCAGACCTGTCCGAAGCGATGCCACTGCTCCATGGACAAAGAAATTCAGTGGCACTTCCCAGCCCCTGCTGGAACAGCCACGAATTCCTCAGAAACCACTGCCCCAGTTTCACCAATTTCAGTGGATTTCCCTCTTTTTCATTATCCTCGGCACCACAACCCTCGGCAGCTCCGTAATTTTGGGCTGTCCTTTGTGGGCCACACACGGACCCAGTGTCACCTCCACCCCGCTGTCCCTGTTCTCGGCCACTGCAGGTGACCCTGCCCACAAAATCCAAGAGCTCCTAAAGCATCACCCAGGAGGGAGGGATAAGGAAAAACAGTGGGAAACACCGCTGGGAAAACTCTCCCACCACATCGCAACAGCACGGGTGACACAACACAAACTGAGATGTTCCAGAGGCTGTTCCCACCCTTCCCACCACATCCCAGTCCCAAAGCAGTATTCCAGAACCTTCCTCCCAGCTCCAGCCTCCCCAGGAGTTGGAGGGGAGCAGGTGGCCGCTCCACCAGCGGATCCTGAAGGAGAACGGACCCGACAAATCCCCCCAAAACCCTCGGAAATCTGCAGGATGCTCCTCTGCACAGCTGGAAAGAGAAGAGGACTTGGCAAAGCTGGATCTCAGGCACTGGATCTGCTCCCAGCTCCAGAAAGTTGAGCAACCTGCCTGTCCTGCTCCAGCACCGCGAGGCTTTGGGAAGCGGCTGCTAATCCTAAAAGGCTTCGGCTAGAAGAGAAGCAGCAGCCCAGGATTGCTTCGAGAGTGGCTTTTTACCCTTTAATTAACACATAAACACATGGAAATGTGGAAAGGGGATTAAAATAAAAGTCTGGGGGAGCTGAGAGGAATCCGGAGCATTACAGTAAATTAGAAGATATTTAAGGAACCAGGGACTGGCTAAGCCCAGGCACTGCTTTAATGGGATCTCACCTCTGGGCACTTTCATCTCCCACTTTCATCTTGCTCCCAGCAACTTCTTTGGGAAGAGCCAACCTCTGGCGCTTCACCTTCACCCCTGGCTTTCCTCACCTGCCTCGGTGCCAACCCAGCCCAGCCACGCTCGTGGGCACCAGGGACTGGCAGGCAGTGAGGAGCCTTTGCTGCTCTCTGCAAACCACAGCGAGGTTTTTCCCCCAAAAATCATGAATCCTTGGATCAGCTCACTCAGGGAGCTGGAGAGCACCTGCAAGTGTGAAAACACCAACATGGGAAGCCCTGGGATTGTTCCTGTGCTCCTGGGAGCCCCACCTGCGTCTCCAAAACCCGTCACCCTCGGAGCATCCCTCGCTCTCCGGAGCTGCCCCGAGCGCGCCCAACCCCACAGGAGATCCCGTGCCCACCCCACACAAGGCGTTCCCAGAGACACCAATGCCCGCCTGGCACCTCTCCCATTGCCTGCCAAGCTTCGAGGAACACAAAACCCCTCCCGGAGTGGGTGTGGGACCGGCTGGAGGTGGCCAGGCCGGTGTTGGGACAGCGGGGCTGCTGCTCCATCCCGGAGCACGTGCCGGGCACCGGGGCTGCTGCTCCATCCTGCTCCATCCCGGCTTCCCTCGCTGTGCTCTTGAAAAGATTAAAAAAAAAAAGGAACCCCACTCCATCTCATTAAGAAAGTAAACACAAGAGCCGTCTAAGTGTCTAATTAAGCTTCTAATTAGTCCCTGCTTGTTACTAATGCAAATTAGATTACGCCGCTTAACTACAGCATGTCCACAACACCCTTGTTAATTGCGGCCTTTTGAAATTAAATTACTCCCTAATTAGCATATCAAAGCCATTGATTCGGAGCCAGGAAAGATGAGGGCAGGAGGAAGTGAACGCCAAGTTTTGTTAATCAGGGACATCTAATTAAATAGTGACGTGGAGCATGGGGCTCCCACCTCACTGCTCTGGAGCCACCACATGTGGGGACCTGGGGATCCTGAGCAGGGCAGCCCCTCGGTGGGTGCTGCTGGTCTCTGCACCCACCATGGGTCACTGCTGGGGTGATGGAGCATCCTGCTGGGCCAGGAGGCAGGTCTGGTACCTGTGGCCCACTGAGCCAGGATGAAGGTTTGGTACCCATGTCCCATCAGGTCGGAATGCAGGTCTGGGATCTGTGTCCCATCAGTTTGGGATGCAGGACCAGTTCCTGTGTCCCATCAGTCTGGGATGCAGGACCAGCTCCTGTGTCCCATCAGGTTGGGATGCAGGTCTGGTACCCA
>NC_031795.1:3747160-3760131 GCF_001522545.3 Parus major | reverse complement strand
CACGTCCCAATGGTCAGGATAAGGGTTTGGTACCTGTGCCACCTCAGTTTGGGATGCAGGTCTGGTACCCACGTCCCAATGGTCAGGATAAAGGTTTGGTACCCGTGCCACCTCAGTTTGGGATGCAGGTCTGGTACCCACATCCCCTGAGGCTGGGATGCAAGACCCGTGCCTGGTGTCCCATCATGTCAGGATGCAGGTCTGGCACCTCTGTCCCATCAGCTGGGGATGCAGGCCCAGTACCCAAATCCTGCAGGATGCCCACTGGGGGCACGCCCCAAAATCCAGGAAGCCCCCATGAAGCTACATCAGCCACCACAGTGCCAGGTCCAGCCCTGCATCCCCTAATTTCTCATCCTCCTAAAAACTTGCTTTCCTTCTGTCCAACACAATCCAATTGAGAATTTAAACATCCCAAAACACTCCCTCTGTGCAGATGGATCGGGGTCACCCTCTGTCCAACCCCAAAATCCTCGGTGGCCCCAGACAGGAGCATGAGAGGCCCCTCAGTGAGGACAGGTAGGGCTGGAAGAGCCTCTCACCTGTTGGATCCCAAATCCAGCTGGGCACAAGAGGCGAGGGGACAGCGCAGGGCACAGGGGGAGGTGACACCAGGGTCCTGACACCAAATCACCCCTTAGGGCACCAGACTGGGGGGACACATCCCCTCACCATCCCTGAGGAGTCCTTGCATGCCACACCCCCACCAAATCCCATCACAGATCCTTCCCTCAAAGAAAACCAAAACCACCTCCCTGCTCTCACCTGGGTTATCCCCCAAAACCTCCCACCCCAAATTCCCAACCAGACATCAACAGTGGAGCCACCAGGGAAGAGACTGGATCCAAAGGCAGAACCACTCCAAGGAGAGTGAAAGTGAAGCCTAATTTTGAAGTTATTTCAATAACTTCCTGAATGACCCAGTTCTTCCCATTTTATAACTTTTCCTCCCTGGTTTTCATTTTTTCGTTTTTTTTTTTAATTTTTTTTTTTTTGTTTAAAGAGGTGGGAAAGGAAAAAAAAAATAAAGGGACAAAGATTGGAAAAGTTTAATAGAGGGAGAAAAAGTCTATTAAAAAAAAAAATAAAAAAAATAAGGCAGGCAGCCCGTCTCAGGGGAAGGGCTGAAATATTAAAGAAAGGAAAATCGCTTCTCCGGCTGCCGAGCCAGAGCAGGAGAATGGAGCGGCTGGAAGAGAAGGAACGGGGCACTTTTAATTGAAAAAAGGGAGATTCAAATGAAATATCCAATATCCCCCGTTAAAGAAAGGAAGAAAGACAGACCATGGCCGCCGAGAAATTACTGAAAGCCCCAACTTTTCTTTCTCTCCCCCTTTCTTGGAAGTTATAGGAAAGAGGGATGAGAGAAAGGAAGGGGAAAAAAGGGTCTTTCATCCGAGAGGAACTCGGGGGGAATGGAGGAGGAGGGCGGGAAGAGAGAAAGAGAGAGAGAGAGAGAGCAAGTTTTATTCATTTATTTTATTTTATGAGATGAGTAAAAATAATATATTTAAAATAAAAAAGGCCGAGTTTTATAATGTCCCAGTGTTTGGAAGCAGCGGAAGGGAGCGGAGAGGGGGGAAAGCAACTAAGAACAGAAGGGCCGGCTCCAACCACCCGCCGCACGAGCCTCTCTCCCAACGAGATTCAATTAATTGATAACAAGAGGCATCAAATTAATTTTTCAAGGATGTTAGATTTTGATGAAGGAAAAAATCTCTCTGATTTTAATCGGGGCGGCGTTTAAAAGGCATAAATGAATATCCCTTTCTAATCATCTGAGGCGCCGAGGAAGCACCAAGCGGTTAACGTGGAAATTCAAATCGTTTAATTAGGGGGGGGAAAAAGAGGGGAGGTGGCCGTGGTGGGGGAAGGGGGCCCGGGGTTTTCTTTTTAAAAAAGCTTTATGAAGAAATAATTTTTAAAAAATTATATTTCTTTCAAGCATCTTCGTTCTCCCCCCCTCCCCGTCCTTCTCCCGGAACGCAGCCGCACTTGGAAAAACCCATCTCGGAGCTTTTTGAGCTTTTGAATAGAGACTGTTCCCCAGCACAATCTAATTAACAAAAATGATAATGAAGAGGGTGGGGAAAAAATTTCAGAGGGAACAAAATAAAAAAAAAAAAAAGCCCTCCAAACTCCCAGGAAAGAAAAAAAACCAAATCCACGGGATAAGGTGAGATTCCCAGCACGAACAACTCCCGTCCATCGCTCTGCGCTCCCACACGGGATGAGGGTTTTAGGATTTGGGATGAGGTTTTCAGCACAATCCCTCCAAAATCCCATTAAAATAATTACCAGCAGCTCCCGTGGCTGGTGTGGGATAGAGCTGCAACCAACACGGCATCACCCACACCGGTTTTCCCAAGGTTTTTCCAGCACTTCCCCGTAAATCCCGGCTCGGTTCAAGCCTCTCCCACGCGGCTCACACTGGTTTTGACGCTCACGCACTGGGGACAGATCCCCCTGGTGCAAATCCCACCTGGAATTCCTGCTGCAGCGTGAGAACCCCCATCCCACCTGGAGCACACGGAATGTTCCAGCCAAAATCTGCTCCTGCCTCCCGTTCACAGCCAGGACGGTCCCACGCTCACCTTCCAGAGCCTGGGACACCTGAGGAAGAGGAGGGATCTCCCTCTGGGATGGAGGCACGAAGGACACTGCCCTGTGGGAGTGAGGAAGAGCAGGAAAAATGTCCCGGCTCCATCCCTGGAAGGGCAAAAGCTCCCAGAAAAGAGGAGCGATGGGGAAAGCTCTGAAATCAAAATAAACCCCAAACTCCAGGAGTTCCCCCCGCCCAATCCCCTCAGGAGAGGCTGCAAAGGGCAAGGATGGAGCCAGGGAGGAAGAAATGCCCTGGAGCTGGTGAGGGACACTCTGGAATGGGATGAGGAGCGATGCCAGGGCTGGGACTCGACTTCCCACGTCCCACCCCGAGCAGAATTTTCCAGCCGAGTTTGCGGGAAGTCAGAGTGGAAGTTGCTAAAAGTCTCTCCTGGCCTTCAGATAATCCAGAGGGGAGGAAAAAACAGGCATGGTACCTATGGAACACGAGGGAGGAATTCGGATGCCACAGGTTTTCCCAGACTCCATCATGTCTGTGCAACAATTCATCCGGAAAAGGCTCTGGTTAATGCACTCCCCGATGCTTTCCACGGCAAATCCCATTTCTATGCAGGAAGAGGCCTGGTTTCCATCCAGAAATTATGCTGCTCACGAGGAGGGAGAAGAAGAAAGGCAGTGGGGGGGGAGAACTATCCTTGGGCATTTTCAAACTCCTGGTCTGAAGTCCATTTTCCTTCGCATCCCGATCGGAGGCGGCGTGACCCGAGGCCGGCTCCGTCTCGCAGCCCTGCCAGAGCCCAGCTCCACGCTTCCAAACAGCTTCCCTGATTTTATTCCCGCACAGCTTGGCTCCTCCGTGGCCAGCCTCAGCATCTCCTGGCTTCTCTGGGCACCTGCCACCCCCACGGAGCAAAGCCAGCCCCGCAGTCGAACGCGGCTCCCGACAGCTCGGCTGGGAATAACCCCGGAGATTTCTCCAGCACTTTGCTAAAATCTGGGAAGAAGCATGTTTGGCAGGGCTGTGCTGGGATCCTGCCTGGGAATGCTGCTGGGTGCCCGTGGAGGGGAGTGGGGTGGTGCATTTAATTAATATCTGAGGTGTTGGGAAGAGAGCAGGAGAGGCAGGAGCATCCCTCGGCTGCGGGAAGCGCTTCCCACCAGGACCCTGTGCTGAAATCCAAAGGTCACTGGGGTTCTCTTCTCGGTGTCACCTGGATGAGCCACGTCCAGCCACCACGTCCTCTTCCCAGGAACGTCCCCCTCTGTGGCTCTTCCATGGGGAATCCGGGAGGTGCTTGGTCCGGCGTGGATGGATCCTGCAGGGATGGCAGCAAACCTCTTCTTCCACAGCTCCAGCGTCCATCTGGATGCCAGCTGGGCACACGGGGATGGGATCTGGTCCCACAGCATCGCTCCGGGGTCACGCTCAGCATTCCCAGGTCAAACTGCTCCATCCAGGCTCCCGAGCATCCCCACAGCTCAGCGGGACACGGCTGCTTCCCAAATCCAGCACATCCCTGCTCCGTGGATTGGGACAGAGCTGGGGAAGTGAATCCATGTCCTGAATCCCTGCTCATCCCAGGCAGAGCTTCCTCCTGGGAATGGTGAGATCCTGAAGCCCAGCTTCAGGATGTCCTGGTCCCCAGGTGGCTGCTGCTGCTCCAGCTCGGTGGCCAAGGAAGCCCCCGGCACCTTCCCACTGCCGCGGGACAGACGGTGCCGTGCAAATCCCAGGGATCACTCCCAGGAATCGGGCTCCCTCCACCCCTCCTAAAAATAACCCTCATCCTTTAAAAATATTAATTAGTGATTCACCAACTGCTGTCACCCTCCTGCAGTCCTGGGGTCCTGTGAGCAGCTCGAGGTCCCTGGTGCCCACCTGGCTCCCAACGTGTCCTCTGCCCGAGCAGGACTCGCCACTGCACAACTGGAAGCTGCTTTTTTAGGGGAGATCCCAAAATCCCCCAGCCGAGGGCTCTGGCACAAGGTCACAGGTGAGGGTGCCCACCTCAGGCTGGTGCCACCCTCTGGGTGCCACCTTTGTCCCACAGCAGCCCCCGAGTCCCCGCTCCTCCACAATCCGGCCACATCCTCTTCCTGCATCCCCCAAGAGCCAGGGGCACTCAGAGCTGTCCCCAAACTGTCCCTGGGTGGGCACAGAGTGCTGAGATCACCCACAGCAGGACGTGGTGTCCCAGGGGCTGTCACAGGCAGGGCACCAACACAGGGAATGTCCCCCGTTGTCCCCCGACCAAAAATCATCCCATGGTGGTGAGGGAAGGCACCACCAGGATACAGGATCAGACAAGGTGGGAAGAGGACACAGCTGGGGACACCAAATCCCTCAGGGACACAAGCCACATCCCTGGCCCCCTGTCCCCCATGTCCTCCCCAGCACCAGCACAGTCCTGCCCCCTGCCAGGAGTTTTCAAACACCCAATTATTTATCCTAAACCTCCAGACAAACCCAGCAATTTGTGCTCAGTCCCAGAACGATTCCCAGAGCATTTGTGTCTGCAACAGCGCTTGGAAAGGACCAAGGCTGCAGAGGAAGGAGCTGTGTGTGCCCCCTGAGGGGACAGGGGTCTGTCCCTCCATCCTTTCCCCCAAAGGATGGGCACAGCCCTCTCTCCTCCCGCAGCTCCATCCCAAATTTACAGCTGGAAATTCAGCAGCAGCGACGCCCCCGATGCTCCAGCACGGTGGGGACACGAGGGATCAGCCAGCAGCAACCCCCAAACCACCCCCTCACCCACCAAACTCCCTCCCACTGCATTCCCAAACACAGCAGACTCTTCCTCAGGGGGTATTTTAAACCCCCGGAGCAGGGGGATCACTCCAGCATTCCTCCTTCCCAGCCCAGAGCTGCTGGAAAACCTGTGGACACAGGAATGAGGAGGGGTTTGATCCATGGACGGGGCCGCTCCAACAGCTCCCAGGTCTGACCCAGATTTGGAGCTACTGCTCCACTTCCCAGGGAAAATGGAATTTGTTGGGTGGGAGCCCACCAGAATCAAGGGGTTTGGGAACAGGCCCTGCCGTGTATCTTTTTATAAATAAAACCTGGGTTAAAAGGAGAAGTGGGAATAACCCAGACAGGGCTGTGCTGCCGCATCCGGAGGGTCCCGAGCATCCCTCAGGATGAGAGCCCAGCCCCGAGATCCATCCCGTGGGAAAGAGCCCAGCTGGACCCTGCAGCCCCAGCACGTTGGGGTTTGACATTGGGAAAGTCAAATCCCAATTCCAGCCCAAATCTCACTCCTGGCACTTCAGAAAAAGAGGATGAAGTGAAGGTTTTGCTGTGCCATGAGAGCAGAGCTCAGCCTGAAATCCCTTCCCCGGGTTTCTCTGGCACGCTCACGCTCCCACCTCTCTCAGGATGCATTTCTGGCCATTTCCCTTCACCTGTTTCTCTCGAGAGCACATTGAGGAAATCTCCCTTCCCCAATATGCACAAAAAGCCAGAATGATGGAGATCTGCCCCAATTCCTCCTCTCCTCCACCTCCATGGGGGAACAAGGGCTCTGCTGCTGAACCCAGACCCCTGCAGACCCCCACCAAACCCCGAGTGCTTTGGGGTCAGAGGGACAGGAATGGGTCCTGCTGGAGAGGAAGAATTGAGGATGAGTGCCCCAAACCACAGGTGCCGAGAGGCCGAGACAAACTGGGAGCGATGAGCATCACCCTCCTCCTCCTCCTCACCTCCCAGCCCCAGCTTTACCCACCCAGCAGGTGACAAGGGCCCCTTTTGTTTTCCAAATGAGGAATTCCTGTTGATTTTGAAGGTTTGATTTATTAATGGGGAACACATGTGTGGCAGCCTGGCTCCCCAAACCCCGCTCGGGCAGAGCCGAGGCTGAGTGCGGGGCAGGGCAGCAGGGGATGGGGAGGGGGGACAAACCCAACCCCAGCCCAGCAGCAGCCTGGAAATGCTGCAGAAATGCAGGATAAAATCCACCCAGGAAGCTGCAGGGAAGGCAGGTTGGGATGTAAAGGAGAAATGTAAATTCTTGGGAAATAATCCCAGAGAAAGGCAAAGCTGGAGACTTTATAATCCCACCTGAATCCACCCCGGGAAAAATCCAGGGGTTTGCAGCTCTGCCTGGCCCAGCACATTTCCAAAATCAACATTTCCTGCCTCAAAACTTACAGGACACTTCTCCCCATGCCTTTATTTGCTCTTCTTCTGTTTTTAAGAGCCCCGGTGATGCCGTGTTTCTCTTCCCGATCCAAGTTACCCCACGCTCCAGGGAATTTCCCTCCCACTGCCAGGTCTGGCAGCATCCCGGAGGAAGGACCAACCTGCTGGGTGCCAGAAACTCTCCTGGGGGCACAGAGCTCCTCCCTCCCTGCTGGGACACGGGACACAGCCTGGCAAGTGGCACACACAGGGGACACGGGAGAGCTCTTCTCCCTGCCCAATATTCCTGCCTGGATCCTGGCCCAGTTCAGCCCAAAACTCCAGATCCTCAACAAGGAACCTTGGCTCTGACAGGTATGTCCTGCCACGAGCTGTCCCCTCACCCTGGGTGGCTCCTCCAAGCCCTCCAAGCCCTCAGCCCCAAAAGCTTTTCCTGAGGCTGCAGTGGGACCCCCATCCCGGGATGTCCTCTGTCATTCCCTGCCATCCCTGCCAGGCATTCCCTTCTCCTGGGAGCTGGAGGTGCAGAGTCCAGGAGCTGAGGAATGTCCACAGGCTGTGGGGACCCTCCTGCTCCAGGAGCACCCTCCCAGCAGGTCCAGGACAGTGTGGGATCCCCTGTGCCGGAATCCCATCCCAACGGGGATGTGCCATGATCCCAGCATGGGATGGGAGGCACCAGTGGAGCCGTGAGCCCGGTGCCAGCTCCAGGAGCTGTCCTGGGCCATGGGGCAGCAGCAGGGGACACATCCCCACTCCCAGGCACCCAGAGTCTGAATCCAAAAGGCCTCCAGACACAGGGAACAGCTGGGAACGCAGGATCCCGGCTCATCCCTCGCTCCACAGCACAACCCTGGCCTTGTACTCTGCATTAAGCCTCCAACCTGTTCCCTCCTCCACTGCTCCCTCTTTTCCCAGTCCATGACAGCTTCTCCCAGGTGGTCCCATCCACATCCTGCTGCAGCCAGGCCCCAGCTCCCAGATTCCCAGTAAGCAGCAAAAGGAAAATCACTCACCTAAAATCTACAGGTTGTGGAATAAAGCAGGACTTGGAGAAAGCAAGGGAAGGTTCGCAGGGTTTGGGATCAGAGCTGACAGATCCCAAGGGAACCTGGCAGTGGGATGCTCAGCCAGGAAGCTGGAATGGCACCGTTTGTGTGCCTTCATCAGCCCTGGAGCAGTGAAATCCCTGTGGATAACCCCAGCTCTGGCCAAGGGCTGTTCCAAGGAGTCGCTCCATGAGCACCTGCTCAGGGCGAGCGGCTCATCCCGGCCACGGATCCATGGCTGTGGAAACAGGAGCAGCATCTCCCCGAGCTCTGGAGCTGCCAAACACGAGCTGCACAGCACCCAGAGCACAAACCCATCCCACTGGGGCTTCCTCCTCTTCGTTTTCCTCCTCCTCCTCCTCCTCCTCCTGCCGGGGCCTTCCCGGTGCTCCCCAGCCCATTGCAGCTCCGGTCACGCTGAAGGAGTTTTCCCAATGAGGAAGAATAAAACACTTCCAAATCACTTCCAAATCATCCCCCACACGGGATTTTTTCCCTCCTCTATCACCTTAAATTTTTTTGTGCACTTTTCCACAGTTTTGAAAGGAATCTTCCATCACATCATTTTCTCATCCCGACTTCTCCCTCTGATAAACCCAGCATGGAGCCCTGAGCAGAGCAAGGTGAGATTTCCTCCGCATCCACCTTCTGCTCCTTATTTTCCCAGGAAAAATCCCTGCTTTTGCTGCCAACCTGGCTCTACAACCCAGGAGGAGGGACGGTTTCCGCCGGAACACGCTGCCAGCGGCTGCTGCCAACTTGCCAGGGCACAGGAGCCGCCGGGAAGTGTCACCCAGGGCTGGGAACGCCGGCACCGGATCGCCCCACCCCAGCACAACGGGCTGCAAACACAGCCTGCATCTTCCTTAAAAAAATATAAATAAACCCCAGGAGAAAGGATCCCGACTCACGCCGGGCTCTTTTCCCTGTGCATCCCAGTGCCCTTAATGACTCCCCTCCAGCTCATCCCTGCTCCAGCAGGATCCCTGTGAAATAAATCGTGGCTTTGGACCTCTCCTGCCTCTCCTCTCTCCCTTTTCCCTGATGCCATTCCACTTCCAAACACGTTTTTGTCACGGGCAGCCGGATCACCACAACACGTTTCATGCTGGAGCCTCGCCTGAGCCATGCCAAGAGCCGTTTAAATTAGGAAAAGTTTGTAAAAAACAAAAACAAACCCTCGAGCAGCGTCTTGGCTGGATTTTATCTCCCAAACACTTGGAGAGGGGGGAGGAAAAAAAAAAAAAAAGGAAAAAAAAAAAGATTAGGAAGTTTTTCAAGCTGTGCCCGGCCCCATCTTGATCTACAAGTTCTGTTTGACTTGAAAAGGTGCAGCACAGGAAGGTTTTGTAAGAGATAAAATGGGTGCAAGTCCTTGCCCTAAGCTGGCCCAGGATCCAGCACTGCTGGTCACAGCCCCACGGCCACTCAGGGGGCTCTGGGGCCACCCAAGGGTCCCCAGCTCTGTGCAGGGCCATGTCCCAGCCCCTGGCATTATTTCCAAGCCAGCTGCTCCCCCTGAGTTTCAATCAGGTGCACCCAGGAGTGGCTCATGGAGGATTTTTACACCTTCTGAGGCAAACACATGGAAATTCCAAGCTCTGAGTGGTTTTATTTTCTCCTTTTTTCCTTTCCTCTCCCGCTACTGGAGCTCATCCCTCTGTGGGGAGATGCCCACGGAGCAGGACCAAGCTCCCCACCCTGCAGAATCCCCCTGTCTGTGCTGGAGGAGCTGCAAACCAAAGAGGAAGGAACAGGAAATTTCAAGTTCCCACTTCCAGAAGCGGCAGGTGATGCCGGCAGGGTCATTTTGGGAGCGGAGGAAAAACCCAGGGTGGCCCTGGAGGAGGAGGTGGGAACCTTCCCTGCACCCAAAAATAGGGAACAAGCCCTGGAGACCCCAAACCCACCTGCCAGCCCCATCCCAGTGCTCTGCTGGGCTTCAAACCCGCGGGGGGAACAAAACCATTCCAGCTCTCCCTTCCCAAAAATAAGAGAATTTTCCCAAATCCTTCAAGCCCCCAAACCTCACCAGTGAGGGGAAAGGCAAGGAGCTATAAATGTGTATGAGTTATAAACCCAGGGACCTCCGGGCTTCTCCTCCCGCCTTTCCCCGGTGGGAAGAATGAGCCCGTTCCCGTTGCCCCCCACCTTGCTGCCACAAAGGCAATCCCAGCCCCACAAGTCTCCCCCTCCAGCCCCGCTCCCCGCCAGACCGACAAGAAAAGAGAAAAGAGAGTGGGGGGGATGGAAAAAAAAAAGAAAAAAAAAAAAATCAAAGGAGAGAGAAAACCCTGAAAGCCGGAGCCCCCCGGCCCCTCCCCAGCCCCACAGCGAGACACAAACATCAGCAGACTCAAAGCATCCCCCGAGCCAGCGGCGGAAAAGAAAAGCTCCCGGGCTCTCCGGGCAGCAACTTCACAACTGAGTGCACTCGCATTCCTGCCGGGTTATTAGGAGAGAAAGGCCGAGGGCCCGAGGAGATATTTTAGTGTCACTTGATTTTATACATTGCACTGATTTTTTTTGGATTTTTTTTTTTTTGTAGTTGTTGTTTTCCGAACACTCCCCGCTCTTCCCTTTCCAAAGGGGATGTAAAACCTATGGCTGCCGGGTTTCCAGTCAGGACAGCGGAGCTGGACACGGCTTTTACAGATATTTGGGATATTATCCATTCTCCAGCCCCTTCCTCACCTCCCCCAGCAGCAACTTTAATCCGTTTTATCCCACCTCGCTCCGTTTGCTCAGCCTTTCCCCCTCCCCACCCGCAGCCCCCAGCCCACCCCGCACCTCCTCCTTCCCTGACCCCGCTGGGCGACGCATCCCGGGCTGCAGGGCTTGGGGGGTGGATTTTCCACACCGATCCCGTTCTCCTGCACTTTTCTCCCTCCATCAAATCCAACTTTGTGCTGCTCGCCGGTGCCACTTTGGATTTTCTATTTTACCTCCCGAGCGATGCTCGATCCGGCCGGGAACGGACGCGCCCCCATCCCCACGCTGAGAATCCCATCCAAAAGGGGCTTTGGGACTGGGGAGACCCACAAACCTCCCCCCCAAAAACAAATAATAAATTAAAATCACACATCAAAATAAACGGGGAGCTGCTCAAAGCAGCAGCTCCCAGCATTATTTGGGAGCAGAGGGCTCCGGGATCTTCTCCACAGCCCCCAATCCCACACCACAAAGGGCAGGAGAAGCCGGAGCCTCCCAGGGCTCCACAAAGCTCCCTGCCTTGGCACAGGGAATTCTGCCCCTTCTCCCCCACGTTTTTCCCTCTCCCAGTTCAATTTAAGCGACCTGAAGGAGGAAAAAATTAAATAAAAAGTGGGAGAGCAGAGTAATTTTTCCAAACCTGATTATTTCCTCCATGCACCCGCTCCTGGAGCTTGTTCAATTTATTTTTGATGGACTTTAAGGTGGGGTGGCAATTAAAAAAAAATAATTTCAAATCCTTAATTTAGAGTTAAGATTTTGAAAAACCCTGAGACTTTGCTGTGTTTTAATCGAGGATATGGGGAGGCATGAAAGGGAACACATCCCTGCCGACACCCAGGACCGGTGTCTGCGTGAGACACATGTTGGGTTGATTTAACATCAAATCCCTGCTCTCCACGGAACGTATTCCCCGTGTAAATTTTTAACACACCAGCAGAAATTTGTAAAAGTAAATCCTCCTTCTGGTTTGGGTTAAAAACAACCCAAGCTTTTAATACAGAAACTAATAAGAATTTTATTGTCTGCCCCACAGCTTTACGACGCTCGCGGAGAAGTGAGGTCTTAATCCGATGGAAGTTGGGGTGGAGGGTGGGAAAAGGAAAATCTTGGGGTATCAACTGATGGGGAGGGAAGAGCTGCCTGAAGCTAAGGAATGATTCCAGGCAGGAATTCGGACACAAATTCCTCCAGGACTATATTAAGAGCAGCAGGAAAAAAAATAATAATAATAACCTCAGCGCAAGTTTTCCGAGCGGGCACTTCCCAACCACGACTCCCGGGAAAGTGGGGTTTGTGAATTATTCCCGCTTTCTCCTCCGCACATTTTTAATTTGTATTGAAAAGTGCACGGGAGGGAGAGAGGGGGAGACACACGGCCCTTGGCTTGTTTGCATTTTAAACGGGGAAAGAGAAACCAGCGTCGCTCCCAAATGGAAAAAGAAAACCCAATTCCACTCCACTTGTTCTCTGCCATCCACACCTCCGAACGCGCCTGCCAACTCAAACCAGATTTCCTACACCCAGAGAAATATCCAGAGCCATCCGCGGCACTTCCCGAGTGCCCTTTTCTCCCGGAGAGGGGGAGAGCAGACAGAGGCGCGTTTGTTTATCCCACGGAGCCGGCAAGAATAGAAATCCCTGAACTTTGCCAGCGCCGGGAGAGCATCGCAACGACGGCGGACACCGGGGTGGGAAGGGGATGTTGCCGGAGGCTGATCCAGAGCTCCGGGTGAGCCAGCACGAGTTATCTGCCCGGCAATTTCGGAACTCCCAGAAGACGATGCTCCGTAATAAAAACTCTTCCCAAACACGTTATCACCGCCGGTACCACCAGCAGCCGCTGCCGGCAGCGTCCCCGCAGAGAGCTCCCGCGGCACCGGGAATCGTGTCCGGCTTACAGGGACCCCCCCCAAATCCTTGGAAAAGCCCCCCCAACCTCTCTCCCCGTCCAAACAAAGGCGCTCGGAACCCCCGCAAACTTTACAAGCGGGTGAAAGCCAGGCACGGCTGAGCCGCGGGGCAGCCGGCTGCCGTCAGCCCCTCCGGAATCCAAACCTGCGGGGGTTTCTCGGGAATATTCTCCAGCTCCATCCGAAGCCGTGCCTCGTCCTCCTCTCCCTCACCTGGCAGTCTGGGTTAGGGTTTTGGACGCGGCGCTGGATTTTCCCAGGGCTGGCTGCAGGTTGTCGGGGACGGCGGCGGCTGCTGCTTCTCCCAGGAATTGCAAAACTTGGGGCAGACTTACGGATTTCTCTCCAAGGAGGGAATCACACCCCCGGGCCCAAGCAGCGGCGGGTCGAGGCTGAGTTAAAATGTGATGGAGGAGGGAAAAAAAGGAGGGGGGGGGAGGGAAACCCACCCAAGCCCTCCAGCAGCCGGAATTAAACCAAAACTGCCCGAGAGAAAGGAAAAGATGGGGAGGAAATGGGAAGCACCAACAAAGGGAGCGCTGGGGCGGTTGCAGGGCAGGGGCGGCCGGGGCCCCCCCTCCCCAGCCCCGG
>NC_031795.1:3737620-3746297 GCF_001522545.3 Parus major | reverse complement strand
TGGGCCGGTTTTTTTTTGGGGGGGGGTCCCCTCGCTGGTTGGAGCACCCCGCTGGATGGAGCCTCCCCCACCCCACCTCGCCGTTCTTTGCCACCCCCACCCCGCGTTTTGCTCATTAATGCCTGCGCTAATTGGTTTCTGCCGCGTTCGGTCCCCGGCGCGCGGCGAAGCCCTGGGCTCGGGGAAGGGGGGAGCGGCGGGGAAATTGAGGCACGGGGGGATTGGGGACACGGCTCCAGGCGCTCCTTGGGATCACAGGATCGGCCGGGTGGGGAAAGAGCGCTCGGAACGTCGAGTTCAACGCACGGGGCAGAGCCAGGACAGGGGCGCTGAGCCCGATTTACAGATGGGAACAGCGAGGGGCTGAGCTGGTGACCCCAACAGCCCCAAGTCCGCTGTGTGACACTCCCCGTGACACCCCGACATCCCATCCCACAGCAGGGACAGGGCCCCCACAGCCCCTGGGTGAGCAGAACTGTGTCAGGGACCCAAACCAGCAGCCAGATACTGCACCCAAACACTGCAGAGAGGCCCCAAAACTCCGTGAGGGGGCTGGACCCAATCCAGCACCCAGGTGCTGCTCCCAAGCCTGGCCCAGCGCTGGGGACACGGGGCAGGGTGACACAGCTGGAGCAGAACAGGGACCAGCGTTCCAGCCTTGCTGCTATGGCGCTGCTTTGGGGGGTGAATTCCCACCTGCACAGGCTGGGGATGGACAATCCCATTCCCACATGGAGAAGTTTTCCAAAGCCACTTATGTCTTGATGGCACCAAAGAGCAGCTGCTCTGTTCCCTTTTTTTTTTTTAATTCAAAAGTAGCTCTTTTGAAATTTCCGTTTTACGGACAGCTAAAGTAGCTTTAAGAGGTGAAATTGGAATGAAAAGTATTTCAACACACCTGGATTTTTTTTCCCCCCTATAATTTGATTTTTTTTTTACAGGAAGACTGTTTATGGTTGGTTTGGTTATTTTTTAATAATCTATTATTGAAAGAAAAGTTAAGGAATTTCTGTGAGATGGGCTAGCTGGTTTTCTACAACTACATTCTGATGGCCCTAGGAAATATCCTATTGGTTTTGTCCAAAGAAATCTCCCTTCAAGGGGACAAACAGGATGAGGGCAAGCTCCTGGGCTGTGCCGAGCCTGAAACCGAGGTCTTCACCTACCCCTGTTGGAGTCCAGGGATTTTCCAGAGGGCTTGGCTTGGTTTCAGTCCCCTCTGGAGCTCCCATCAGGGAGCCTCTTCTGCTCCCACTTCTGCAGAGCCCGCTCCTGGTGGAAGGAGCCTGGCGTTCGTGGAAGAGGCGCCCCAGGCCCCGTTTCTCAGAAGTGCTGTGGCTCCGCTTCCTCCCAGCACCTCCCTTCATGGGAGGACAGCGTTCCCTCTTCCCTGCCATCAAACACCAGGGAGAACCTCTCCAGCCAGCTCTGGATTCTGGGTGACCCCTCAGATCCAGGGCCAGGATGGCCCAGCAGGGCTCTGCATCCCAGCCCGTCACCCACGGGACATCTCCACCAGACCAGGCTGCTCCGAGTCCATCCAACCTGGCCTTGAGCCCTTCCAGGGATGGAGCAGCCATGTCTCTCACTCCAGACCCTTGTCCTTTTCCCTTTCCATCTCTCCTGGAGCACCTTTAGATGTGAGGGGCTCTAAGGTCTCCCTGGAGCCTTCACTTCTCCAGGCTGGACATTCCCAGCTCTCCCAGTATGGCAGGGGAGATCCAGCCCTTGGATCAATCCTTGGTTCAATCCGTTCTGTGCTCAGCACTCAGAGTTAAGGGACACCCCAACTCATTTTAGAGGGTCCCCATATGGGAAATACAGTAGCTTTGACCCCCCCAGTTCAGCCCAGATCGCTCCTGACCCGTTCCAAACCCAGGGAGTGCTGGAAGCTCCGAGACCTTTGTGAGTTTTACACCCAGCTGTCAGTCCATGACAAACACAATACCCACTCTTACTCCATCCCAAAATTGCACTTTTCTGAGTGAAAAACCAGCTTTGAGTGGTGAGCCTCGTCCAACCTGCTCCTGCCCTCTTTTCCCTACATCAGAGGAGTCCCTTTGAAGACATCAAATATCATCAGAGCGGGAAGGAGCCACACAAAAAGACGTGGGCAGCCTTCACCGAGGGGAGTTTGTGAATCCAGCGTGGCCCCAAAATCCCTCTTTGTTCAACTGTGTCAGCCTGGAAATGAGGCAGAGCAGGGAGGAGGGATCTGGGTGAGGAGACACGGATGGATCGGGGTCAGACAGGGTTGGTACAGCTCCTTCCCTGGCGGGGTTTGGTCGCTGAGGGACCACCTCGCTCCTGGAAAACCAATGGGGACATCAGGGAGGCTGCAGGGATGAGGAAATTGCCAGGAAGGAGACCATATGTGCTCCTGCAGCACCCAAAAGAGAGACACAGGGAAAAAGGGAAGGGGAAAAAAAACTTCCTTTTGTTCTGCACCAGGTAAAGCCTCGGGCGTGGATCACCTCCAAAGGGTCCAGCGGAGGCAGGAGGATTTGGAGCTCTGGCATGAAACACTTTGTGTGGATATAAAGCCCTGAGCCACGTGGGCAGAGCAGCAGAGTCAGAGCAGGGTGAGGGATCAGCCCCAAACCCCGAGTCCTTCAGCTCTTCCAGGAAAACTCCACCTTCCACCTCTTCCCAGCTCACCCTCACTCTCAGCATCTGCAATCCACCCCCGAACTCCCAGCTGTGGGAAATTGTTTTTCCTAACAAAGTTGGGGTTTTTTTCCCCCTGGGGACTGTCTGATCTCACAGGATTTTGAAAACCTTTAAAACCTAAAAAAAAACCTCTTCAGCTGAAGGACGGTGATCCCGTGTTTGCCTGGAATGGGAACAACCCCAGTTTGCTGTAAGATTGTCAGAAAACTGAAATCTTCCATGGAAAAGATCAGTTTGTGTTTCTCCTGAATCCCACCCAAGGAAAAGCAGCTCTGAATCACTTCATCTGAAACTTCCTCATCCTTCCAGGAAAATCCTCTCCAAGATGAATCCCAAGCCTGTTTGCCACAAGTTCTGAACCGGCATTTCTGGTAGTGGGGAACATCTCCTTTGGTTTCTCTTCTTTCTTCCATGGGAAGAGCAACTTCAGAAACAAAGCCTGAGATTTCTGAATGTGCTTGCTTGGAAAATCAGTGTTTGGTGATGGGAACAAGTCCCCCTGAACTCCTCTGCTTCCTGCCTTGAATCGATTCTCTCCCTCCTGCTTCTGAGGCAAAACAAAGAAAAAAAGCAAATGGAAATATGAGGAAGAGGAGAATTGGGGATGGGAGAATGGAGAGAATGAGGGAAGAAAGTTAATTTTCCCTTCCAGAGCAGTGTTTTGGGGATGGTGCTGTGCATTGACACAGCTAAACTCCAAATTCCCATCCCTTCCAAGGGGGAAATTTCAACTGGTGAGCAGCAAATCTGGTTTTCCACCTGAATTACTCCATCAATTTTCACCCCAGCACCCTGTCATGCCCAGCAGCACCCACAGCCCAGCCCTCTGCCCACTCCCTCTCCCTCCTGAGGATCCAGGCCAGAACCCCCGGGGCTCATCCCGGCCCCCAAACACCTCCGGGGCATCGCTGGTGAGCGGAGCACGGAGCAGGATCAGCCCTTCCCGGGGCAATCCCCGCTCTGGGAGCTTCACCCCCAGCCAGGACAGGGCTGGAGAGGCCGGGGGGGTCCCCAGAGACCCCCGAGGGTCGGTGCTGGCATGGCCACGCTCGCAGGCTGTGAGCACACGGAGCAATCCGGCTCTGCCCGGACGTGCTGGCGAGGCCACGGCCGCTGCAGCTCTTGGACCGCGCTCGCCTCTTGCGTAAGGCCAGGGGATGATGCACCGAGTTCCTGTAAGTGATGAGAGGCTCCTGGCTCCCCGGGAAAGCCACAGGCTGCTGCCTGTCCAGGGGCTGGCACTCTGCTCCCCTGCTCCAGCCAGAGGCATCCCGGGACCCCCGGACAGGAACTCCCGGTGATTCCCCGGGCAGGGGGATCCCAACATTCCCGGAGCTGCACAGAGAGGGGATATCAAGGAAATAATCAGCAATTTGGGCTCAGGTCAGAACTTAGTGTGGGTTTTGAGTGGGGCTTTCACCGCCTCAGATCCCCGGCTGGTGGCTGTGCCGTGCCTCAGTTTCCCCCACTGCACACTGAGGGCTGGACTCAGCCAGGTTTTAGGGACCTGGAGGGAAAGGGTAAGGGAGGGAAACCCCCAGTGCCTGGGAGTGCTGCTCCCACACAGAGACACGAAGATATTTGGGGTGTTTGGGGGGTCCCCAGACAGTGCCCTCTGCGCCTGCAGAACCCCATTCCAGGACAGGAAGGAGCTACAAGCAGCCACCACCCAGCCCGGATGGAAATTCCCCCAGCTCTGCCAAGCCCGGCTGTGCCACCAGCACCTGGGCACACGGGACACGTGGCTCCCCCAGCCCCATCAGCACCCCCATTCCCCCATCCTCCTTTTTTATCATTTCCCTGCTTTCCCAAGAACGTTCCTCATGCGGAGCAGGACTCGCTCCCGGCTGCTGCCGTTTGTTCCCTCCTGCTCCTTCAGGAGATGCTCACCCGCACGTGGTGGCTGCTGCCGGAGCCGTCACGGTGCCGGCCGGGAATTACTCACGGTGTAAGGTTGGAGGAAGGAGGGGGGGAGGCCACGTTCGCTGCTTTGTCTGCAGTTGTTCATTTCTCACCCTTTGATATATATTTTTTTTTTTCCCCTCCTCTCTTTTTTTCCCTGCCAATGTTCCCTGTCCTGGCTCCCTCCTGCTCGCTCTTAGGTTGGGGTTGGGGAGTTTGGCTGCAGCCCTGCGGGGTGTAAAATGTTCTTTGCATGGTCACAGAGGGGTCCCCTCACACCTGGCTGGGAGAACCAGTTCCTCCCTTTGGGAACTCCCTCTTCCCACTCTGCCCCTTCCACTTTTGCCCATTTCCGCTCATTCTCGGCCCAACTTCCCCCCATGTGTGTCACAATGTCCCCACGTGTCACCACAAACCCACCCCGCATCCCCCCTCAGAGCCGGGCTGTGACAGGTGGGTTAGAGGGGTGGGGAAAACACCCAGAAAATCCCCAAATCCTTGCTCCAGGCACTCCAGAGGGAAGGGTCGCTGTGGGAATTCCTGTCCTGGCGATGCCAGGGCCCATCCCGCCGTTCCCAGCGCGTGCTTGGGAAGACTCAACAGAAAAGCATTCAGGACGCACGGTCCTTCCCCTTCTCCACGCACACCCGCGGCAGATCAATGAATATTTTAACAAAGAAATATTTCATTAAAAGAGTTGATTGCTTAATGAACTGTCCCTGTGAGCCATCAAAATGCAATGGTTTTTTTTTTTGGTTTTTTTTTTTTTCTTCCCCTGCCTTTAACGAAGGCGAAGATTCATATCACGAAGAAGTGGCTTATCAAATTACCGTAATAGCCTGAGTAGAGCCAGCCCGGGCAGCGGCACGGGGAGCCCGGGGGCTGCTCCCACCACAGCCGGGACTCCACGGATGGCACCAAGCAAGGCAGGACCAGGGCAGGGTCCTCGTGTCCCTAAAACCACTGCTTGGGATAGTGGGAAGCAGATTTGTTTCCCTTTGGGATGCCAGGATTTGGAGGGAAAGACAATTCTCCATCATTTTTTTTTCCCCCAACCCAAGAACGTTGTGATAAAGGGACATTAAAAGGCGTTTCTGACGTGTGAGGCCATGAATTGCACCAGGGCTCCAGCCTCCTCTGCCCGGCTCTTGGAATCACAAGAATTAGGGAATGCTTTGGGTTGGAAAGGACCTCAAAGTTCCTCCAATTCCAAGCCCTTTGGGTGATTAAAACAGAAAGGCATCCAAAAGTGTAATCACCATCTCTTATCTGGGTGCTGTTTGTGTGCTCTGAGGAGCCACCACTGCTGCTTCCCCAGCCAGGGGCTCGTCCTCCTCCCTCCTTTTGGAGGCTCCCACTGGAAGTTTAATGGAAATGTGCCTGTTCATCCCAGATTTCCTGACGGCTGCTCCGTGCCGCTCTCCAGGCTCCGGGCTGGGCACGGCTGGAGGGATCTGGTCATTAACAGGCGGGAAATGAACAATAACCTGACAAGAAACGACCAATTTTCCATCAATTAGAGCGAAGCCTCTTTTTGTCTTTTAGTAAAATTAAGTTTTGCTGACTGGTGATTACTTTGGTCTGATGACAATTCATTAACATTTACACGGGGAGGATGCTAATGGCGAGGAGGAGAGGGAAGGTGCTGGGCAGAAATGTGGGCTGGGAGAAGCTCTGGAGGTCAGGACGGGCCAGGGAAGGAGGGAAGCAGCCCCCAAAGCAGGGCAGCAGGAAGCCCTCCCGCCCCTCGCTGTGGGAGCACAAAAGTGCTTTGTTTGGGGCTGGAATTCTGCTCCTTGCTCTGCTTCCCCCACTGGGGCTCTGGGTTTGAGGACACTGCGGTGTCCCTGGGGCCAGCACCGGGCCAGGGTCCCCCAGAGCCGCTCCTGAGAGCGTGGGGACAGCTGGACAGTGCAGCCTGTGCTGGCTGTGCCCTCGGGATGGCTCCCGGCCCTGCAGAGGTGCCACTGGTGGGGACAGGGTGGCAGCAGAGCTCTGAACTTGGCACCAGGATCAAAACCAGCCAGGGGAGTGACCACCAGAGCCTCGAACCACCCAAACCAGGCACAGTCAGCCCAAATTTCTGTTAGAGAGTGAAGGGGGAATTGGTGCTGAGTGTGAATATTTGTGTATATATGGACATATGTGCATGCAAGGCACGGGAGCCCTCAAAAATCAAGTTATTCCCTGGATCAGAGCTGCCTCTGCTGCTGGGTCAGGCCTCTCCTCATCTGAGAATTCATCCCCAAAAGCAAAGGCAGAGGTTTCTCAGGCTGCCGCTACTCTTGAAGACTCCTGCGGCGTGGATACATCTGCACCTGAGCAGCTTTGGGGGAAGAAACAGAAAACCTTCCCACAGGAGCCACCTCAACCATCCTTTCCCCTTAAAAAAACCTCCTGGGGTGTTCCCAACCCCAAAACTTCCACTTCTAGTGACTGATTTGCACAAGCTCCCCAGGAGTTCTGAGTCTGGCACAGGAAGGAAGGAGCTGCCTGTGCCATCCCTTCCCATGGAATGGGGCAGGGATTAGCTCATCCCAGGGTGATTGGGAAAGCTCAGGGAGCGTTTCCTGTAAGAGGCCTTTGATTCAGTTCGAGGGCTCTGGCAGTGGGATGTGTTGAATCAGAGGCACAGCAGAGCCCTCCCTGTCCTGCCAAGCTCTTGGGATATTTCCCCAAATCCCCATCCTGGATGGCCAGGCTTGAGAGGGATGCCAGGGTTTAGTAGGGGAAAAAGCCAGTCAGGTTCTCAGCAGGTTTCCTGTTTCTTCCCCCAGGTTCAGGAAGGCTGAAGTTTGAGTTTTTTACCGGGGTGGGTAACACAGGGATGGTTGGCTCCCTGCGCTGTTTTGTCACTCTATTTATAACTTTATTTGGGAGGGGATTTCCACAAAACCCCATAAAAACTGGGGTTTCCCATCAAAAAGCTTTTCAAGTTCTTTCATGACCTTTGTTCAACAATGACCTAATTTCACTCAAACTCTGGCACAGCCTATTCCTGAGGCGGGAGGAGAAGTGGCATTCAAAATTGGGTCAGTTTTCATTAAAAACGCTTCCGTTTACTAATAGTTTTTCATGTGTCAGAAGGACTGGGATGGGCTCCAGACGCCGGCTGCCCTTCTTCACTGGAGAAATGGGTTAATCTTCCTGGGAAATCACTGCTCAAGGACTTTCTGGCTCTCGATGAAGACATCTCTCCTCCCAAAAGTTGGGGTGGATGTGGTGTTTCTGTGGTGCCCCTTCCCAAGGCTCCTGGCGGGGTGTTGGGTGTGAGAATTCAGCTGGGATGCGGCTGATTAAAGCTGGGTCATGGTGGCTGTGCCCATGTCACCTGTGTCACTTGCCCTGGGTGTGCCACACGAGCCCTGGGTTGGTCAGGGAATCCCAACTCCAGGAGAAAGATGGGATGGAAAGACCAGAGCAACGGGGAGGGTGGAGGACCCCATGCCCTGACCTAATTCAGAGCCTAATCCAAAGCCTGCCCTAATCAGGGGGAATTTGAACCCTCGAGTCTGATCCCCCCTAGCCCAGGGAAGCCGATGGGAAATGCGCTGGGATTCGGGAGCCGGGGAGCAGCTCCTGGGCAGACGCGGAGGCTCCCGGGGATGGCGCAGGGAGTGCGAAGGGATCGTGGCCTCGGCTCTGCTCTCACAGTGCTGAGAGCTGCCAAAATTCCCCTTTTGGATCCTTTTTGGAGGATGGATGCCCTCGGACTCTGAGCCTGAACCCCCTGAGAGCCGCGGGACGGACGAAAGCGGCGGCAAAACCGGCAAAAACCGGGCGAGGTGGGGAGGGAAGCAAAGCGAAGCCAAGAACCGGCGCTCGGCCCCGCTCCTGCTTCTCAAATGTGCAAATTACGCAGCCATTTCACGGGACACTTAGGAGTCAATTTGCAACGCGGCTCAGGGGGGAAATTGGGCACATAATTCCCCTGAACAATAACCGGAGCGGCCGCTTAATTTAACTCCGCGCCTGGACCTCGTTAGCGCGTGCCGAGGGGAGGATGCTGCGGGCGCCGGGGCCACGTGCGCGCATCCCTCCGCATCCTTTTCCATCCCTCAGCATCCTTCTTGATCCCTTCTCCATCCCTCAGGATCCTTCTCCA
>NC_031795.1:3731479-3737595 GCF_001522545.3 Parus major | reverse complement strand
CCTTCTCCATCCCTCAGGATCCTTCTCCATCCCTCAGGATCCTTCTCCACCCCTCCGCATCCTTTTCCATCCCTTCTCCATCCCTCTGCATCCTTCTCCATCCCTCTGCATCCTTCTCCATCCCTCTGCATCCTTCTCCATCCCTTCTCCATCCCCACACATCCTTCTCCATCCCCTCACATCCTTCTTCCCTCCAACATCCTTCTCCACCTCTCTCCATCTCCCCGCGTCCTTCTTCACCCCTCTCCATCCCTCCACATCCTTCTCCATCTCTCCACATCCTTCTCCATCCCTCCACATCCCTTCTCCACCCCTCTCCATCTCCCCGCGTCCTTTTTCACCCCTCTCCATCCCTTCTCCCTCCCTTCTCCATCCCTCTCCATCCCGGGCCCCGCGGCGGTGCCCGGGGGCAGCGGGGGCTGCCTCGGGGGCTCGGCAGGTCCCAGCCCGGCTCGCACACGCTCCGGCAGCCCCGGCACAGTGGCAGCAGGCTGTTCTCATTACAGCCCAATGAGGCTGTTTACTCACCCAGCTGGAGACAGTTAGAGAGTGATAAATAATGAAAGAGAAAACATGATTTTCCCCTCTGTGGTTTCTATTTGTGTAACCATATGTCACAGCTCAATACGGCCGCGGGTTTTTTTTCTGCTTTATTCAGGAAAGAGTTGATTTTTTTCCACAGTACTGCGATTTTTCCCCCCGACTTCTCTTTTTTCCTTTTTTTTTTTTTTTTTTTTTTTTTTTTTTTTTTTCCCTCTGCAGCGACTGAAGTATTTCTGTTTGTTTTCTTGTGAAACTCGCTCGGACTCCGACTCCTTAAAGTCTGGCTTGTCCCAGGAACGGCGGAGGTTTGATAGGATTGTGCTCAGCTTCTTTTCAAATACCTGTCACGGGGCTGCGGGGAGAAGAACCAGCTGAGAGCGGCGTGGGGAGGGCTCGGCACTCCTCCCTGGCTGGAGCAATTCCTCCGGGAGGATAAAACCCTCTGGAGCTCTCCCCGGCACGGGAAGGGAGGGCTGGATGGGGGGTACCAGGTGGGTTTTGTGTCTCTGGGTGCTCTGTGAGGGTAACAGGGCATCGCCGCTGCTGTTTGCAGGCGGGGAAACTGAGGCACTGCGAGCTCCAGAAGGCTCACCCAGGGAACCTGCAGCCCCCAGGGACCTGCCTGATCCATCCCGGAGCTTCGGCAGCGGGGTTTTAACCGGGGGAGAAGGACCTGAGGCAGCCTGAGGAGGAGATCTCGACCGAGGAAAGGCCCTGGCAGCGCCCTGCTCCGGATGGCGGCCGGGAGAGCTCCGGGAGCGCATCCCGCCCGTGCCCTGGGGAGGGCAGGTCCCTGCACGGCCCCTCTCCCTCCCCGCCAGGTACCGCACACCTTCCTGCAGCAATTATCCCCGGCTCCCCCCGAGCCGCATCCCGCCTGCCGCCGTCTCTTCTCCTGCCATGCTCCCGGCAGCTCCTGGCACGCTCCGGGGATGAGTTTCCCCTCGCAGCACTCCCGGCCAGGGGCGTGCGAGGTGTTTTTTCGCCCCGGCAAGTTCGCCGGCTTCACAACATCCTCTTCCCGCAAGATACATCGTTCTGGGAGGGCAATTATCCATGCCGGTGACCTCATCCGTGTCTGCGGCATGAGGTCACCAACGCTCGGGGAGCTGCGCCAGCCCGGTCCGAACGGGTGTGCCCCGAGCTCGGCTCATCCCCATCCGCCACTTGGGCTCGCTCCAGAGCCCCAGCCCAGCTCCGAGGAAACTGGCAATTAATCGTGGCAAAACTCCCAGGGGCCGGGCCGGGTACCCGGGTGTGGATGCGGCGGAGAAGAGCCCGAGTGGCGCCGAGCCGCAGCGGCCCGTGAGTGCACGGGACTCACCCCAAGGTGGAAATCACCTCCCAGCAATCCCACCCTGGCCTTGAGAGTGCTTTCCAAACGCTCCTGGAGCTCTGGCAGCCTCGGCCTGCCTGTTCCCTGGGGAGCCTGGGCAGTGCCCAGCAGCCTCTGGAGGAGGAACCTTTCCCTGAGATCCATCCTAAATCCCCCCAGTACAGCTCCAGCCGGTCCCTGGGTGCTGTCCCCGGTCACCTCTGTCCTGAGATGGCACTGAGTGTCTCCCTCACACAGAACTCCTGCAATGAGCCAACCTCGGTGGCTCCAGGCCCCGTCACTCGGAGTGGAACCACGGCACCCCAAAGCCTTGGCTGTGCTTGAATTACCCCAATTCAACTTGGCAAAGGCGCCTCCTCCTGGGGCTGATCCCTTCTCCAAATGTAGGGAAAGCATTTCTCCCGAGGTTTTGTGTGCAGGAATGGCAGCCTGCACAGGCACAGCCATTCCCACTCCACTTTGGTGCCCACATCTGCTCTGTGACGCTCTGCAGTGACAGCTTTGGGGACAGAACTGCCTTTCTGCACCCTCCAGCTCTCACTGAGGTCCCACCAATGAGGCTGCTGTCCAAAATGTGCCCAAATTCACCCAAATGCTGGAAAAGCAGCTGCTCTCCACACTGCAGCCACCCCATCCCAGCAAAACCACCCCAGCTCGGGGTCTGAGCTGTGTGCTGAGTGTTGAACACTTTAATGTTGATGGATTTGTCCTTTTTAACAGAAATTAACTGAGTAAAATCAGGATCTTCTCGCTTCAGGTCACAAGAAGTTCTCACTGCAGGGTTTGAGCTGCAGATTGGGGGGAGATGGACCCCGCTGGTTCCCTGACCCCATTCCTGGCCCAGCACTTCCACAGCCCAAATCCTCTCCTCTCCTCTCCTCCTGCTCCTGTCTCCCTGCCAGCACCACAAAACGAGGGCTGGGAATTCCTGGCAGGTTAATTGGGGTTATTTCATATTAAAACCCCTTTGCCTCTGGAACCAAACCTGCACAGCCCCGCTGGGTCTGACGTGTCCTTCCTGTGCCTCTCCCTGCACGGAGAGGGTTTGTGCCCTGGAAAGGAGTTTGGGATGTTCCCCCCTTCCCCCCAGCTCATTTTCCTGATGTGGGAAATGTGGGTCACAAACCCCAAACCCTTCTGCCGTGGGGTGAACCCTGGTTCAGGTGCCAGCCTGGCAGCTCTGGGGGAATCCAAACCCTCTGGAGAGGCTGGATCCTGTGGTTTTGATTCAAAGCCCATTGGAAATGCCTTTCCAGGCTCATTCCTGTGTCTGCAGCAGTTCATTAACGTGCCCACCTTTCTGCCATAAACCCACAGAGGCCGGCTCATCAAATCCAAATTTTAGCTGATCCCAGATCAGCTGGGAGCTGGATCTGACACAACTGCAGGGAATATCAAACCAGCTCCATCCTGGCAGTGCTCCTACCTGCAGATCCCTTGTCTCCAGGCCTCCAGCCAGGGCTGTGCCAGGAAGCATCCAGCTTTTCCATGGCTTTTTCCACTCCTGGCTGTGCAAACACCCGGCCCCTGCTGCTCTCCAGCCCCTCTGCTCCCACCCCCGGCAGTGCCTGGGTTAACGGGAGGCACTTGGATAGAAAAAAACCCCTTTTTTAATTTTTTTTTTTTTTTTTTGTAGCAGCAGATAGGGAGAAGAAAAAGCGTTGGGCTCATTTATCTGGCTCACAGTGTCGCTAATGCCCTCGGCTTGAGGCCAGCGTGAGAGATTGGGAGGTAAATCGGCCAAGTCATGCTGTACAAACATTTCAAAAAAGAAAGATATTTCCAGGCTCTCTCGCAGGAATCCAGCCCTCCTCCTGCTGGGGGACTGCGGGATTTGGAGCCCACTTTACCTCTGCCTGTGGGTGTTCAAAAAGCAGAAGTTCACCCAAAAGCAGTGCTGGAATTTGGCTGGGGATGCTCAGGCCCTGGCTCTCACGGAGCATCCCCAGGGATATTCTTGTCTGGGCAGTGGGCACAGTTGGATTTTTAAATAATAATGGATTTAAACTTCCCAGGGACTATGTATTTCCAACAATATACACAGAGATTTTTTATTGCTTACAACATTTTAATGGATGGGTCCTTTGTTATTTATTAAAGGCCCATTGAAAATGTCTTTCCACTCTCTTTCCTGTTTCTGGAGCAGTTCATTAACATCCCCACCTTTCCTGCCATAAACCCACGGACTCAGGCTCATAAAATCCAAATATCTGCCAGTAAAGTCCCTGCTCAGAGAATAAAACCCCACTCACTGCCCACATAAACCACGGGACCGGGTTTGTGCCACCGCGCTGCCACCTGTGACTGCAGCGGGGAGAGAGGGTGGCACTGCTGGGCTGTCCTGGGAGGCTGGAGGAGGGGGACAGACCCTCCCTGGGATCTCACAACCTTTTTTTCCCGGCTTGAAGGCCCCAGTGATTCTCTGTGCTTCACCAGGGGTTGAGTTTGGGGTGTTCTGGGGAGGACACACCACCAGGAGCTGCCCTCTCTGTCAGTTTTCCACCAGGGGAGCGGGGAAGGGGCGGCAGAGCCCGGGGTGGGAGTGAGGAGCTGTTGTCCCCCCCGGGGCCGAGGGAACGCTGCTGAAGAGCTGCAGCTCGGCTTGGCTGGGTTTTATGGAGGAAACCTGCCTGAACAGGGAGCCTGTGGCTCGCAGCCGCGGAACAACCTCGGTTTTCCAGGTGCCTGGGGGTGGAGGCGTTTGGATCCGGGATTTGGGGCCACCCCGGCTCTGGAGGTGCAGAAAGCTCACATGATTCCCGGCCCTGTGACGGGATGTGAGCGAGGAGACTCCAACCTTTGGGTTCTTTCCCTTTCCTTGCCCATCTCAGAGAGCCAGAGCAGGATGAGCTCCGCCAGCATCTCTGCTCCATCCCCAGGGGTGTCTGCTGGTGTCACACCAGGGGACACCCGGGGACATCCCTTTGTCCCTCTGCAGTTTCTGCCCACCCGGGACGGGCCGTGGGCTCCCTCACACTGAGCTGGGAGGGCACGGGCAGGGCAGGAGGTGCCCCGGCAGCCCCGGGCTGGTGATGGGTGCACCACGGAGCTTTCCCAGCCTCTGACCCATCGCTGCTGGGCTGGGAAAAGGCTCCGGTGCCTCGTTATCATACAGACCTGACAGCGAGTTTGGCAACAGAGTCCTGAGGGGACGGTGTTAACCACCTGGGCATCAGTGCCAGCACAAGCAGCAGCGTCCTTTCCCCTTCCCCTTCTCCTTTCCCCTTTTCCTTCCCCTTTTCCTTTTTCCCTTTTCCCTTTCCTTTTCCCTTTCCCCCTTTCTTCTGTCCCTTTCCCTTTCCCATTTTCTCTTTCCCTTTCCCTTTCTCCTTTTTCCCTTTCCCATCCCATTTTCCCTTTCCCTTTCTCCTTTTCCCTTTCCCTTTCCCATCCCATTTTCCCTTTCCCTTTCTCCTTTTCCCTTTCCCTTTCTGTTTTCCCCTTTTTCCCTTCCCTCTTCCCCTTCCCATTTTCCCTTTTCCTTTCCCTTTCCCCTGCCCATCCCATCATCCCTTTCCCTTTCTCCTTTTCCCTTTCCCTTTCCCCTTTTCCCTTTCCCTTTCCCATCCCATTTTCCCTTTCCCTTTCTCCTTTTCCCTTTCCCTTTTCCCCTTCCCTCTTCCCCTTCCCATTTTCCCTTTCTCTGCCCCTCCCGTGCTTTTTCCCTGGCACGCTGGACCCCTCATCCCCCAATTCCCGTGCTGGATCCCCGAGCATCCCCGGCCCCACGGCCCCGTCCCCCTCTGCCCGCGGCCCCCCGGGACCCCCGCGCTTTGCTGGAGGGCACGGGCTGAATCCTCGAGCAGGGCAGAAATCTCCGAGTCCTCTTTAGGTGTCCCAGGAGGAGGCAGATCTGAGGGAAGGCGGCGCGGAAGATGCCTGCAGCAATGTCAGTGCTAGAACAGCCGGGCTGACAGGATTCAGAGCAGGGATTAACGCTGGGATCAGGGATGCGGGGGAAATGAAAAAAGGCTCTGGCTTTCAGGCGTGTCTCCGCTGTGTTTGTGCTCGTGGTTGCCGGGCAGGGATGAGCTCCGGGCTTTCAAAGGCGCCCGGAGAGGCCGGGGATCACCTCGGAGTTCCCTTTCCCATTTCCCCTTTCTCTTCCTCATTTTGCCTTCCCCCTTCCCCCTTTCCCTTTTCCCTTTCCCTTTCTCTCTCCCTTTTCCCTTTCCCTTTCCCTTTCCCCTTTTCCCTTTCCCCTTTCCCCTTTCCCATTTTCCCTTTCCCCTTTCCC
>NC_031795.1:3728378-3731331 GCF_001522545.3 Parus major | reverse complement strand
CCCATTTTCCCTTTCCCCTTTCCCATTTTCCCTTTCCCCTTTCCCATTTTCCCTTTAAATCTGACTTTCATGGAGGAGGCAGTGGGGACATCCTGCTTTCCCCGGAGAGCCTGGGCAGACCCAGCCCTGCCCCATGGGAGGATGCACGGAGCATCCCTGGTTCTTCCCTGAACATCTCTGCCTTTTCCCAGGAGTTTCCAAAATGTCGATGTTTCACTTCCTCCACCCAACTATTCCCGGTTTTGGGCCAGGACATCCCTGCCTCCCTCCCGGGCTGGGGCACAAGGTGGTGACTGCAAACCCCAGCTGCAAATCCCTTTGCTCCAGGGTGGTTTTATTGCCCAAGGAAAAGCAGAGCAGCGCCTCTCCCCGAGCTCCAGAGCCTGCGGAAAACCGGGATCATGGCAAGCTCAAGGAGAGTGAGAAGGGAGCAGGAGAAGCCAGGCCAGTGGTGCAGCCGGTTTAGGGACAGGACGGGTGCCTCAGTCCCCGTGGCTGCTGCCTGTCCCCTGCTGCTCCCACTGTGTCACCAGGGCCACTTGTCACCCTGCCCCAACTTCCCCAGAAAGGGGCTGCTGTGTGTTTGCACTCCAGCAATCCCAAATCCCCCTTCCCAAATCCTGCTCTGGGCCCTCCCCCCTCCACTGCTGCCCCAAAAGGGTTGGTGGCAGAGCCTTTCTCCTGGGAAACAGGAGCCAGCCCCAGAGGGATGCTGGGGACAGCCAAACCTACCTAAAATTGCTTTTCCAGGGAGAAAATGTCCCGCCCTCTTCAGAGCAGGCTGAGAGTCCCTGGCCAGGCTCGGGGCTGAGCCACACCAGGAGCTGGAGGGGTCCTCTGTGCCCCAGCCCCCTCCTCACACTCCAGCTCCGGACAGGGAAGGGCTTTGGGGTCTCTCTGTGGGGCAGAGCCGGTGCCTGACCCCAAACACTCTCCAGAGCACCGGTGGGGCAGCTTTAATCCCCAGGCTCTGCAGCCTTCGGGCAACGCTTCCAGTCAAAGCAAAGCTGCTCTCTTTCCTCTCCAGCCCATTTCTCTGCCTCCCCGGCCTGTTTTCCCCTCTCTTATCTCCACACAGCCCATGAACTTTCTCCCAGTGCTGCCCACCCTGCTCGGGGCTCCTCTGCTCGCTTTGTTCCCTGTTTGCATCCCAAGCATCCCTCCCTCACTCGGCCTCTCGAGGAGGCAAAGCCCCAAAATCCCTGGAGCTGCTGGAGTCATCCTGGGCCTCCTCCTCTCCACCACTCCACCTCTCTCATTCCTTCTCTCATTCTCCCTCTTTTTCCTGGTGGAGATACAAAGGCACCAAGTTCTCCTCCCCATCCTTCTTTCCCCTTCTCCCCTCCCCTCAATTCCAACCCTCTCTTTTCCATGTGGGTTTGTTTTTTTTTCCCCTCTTCCTTCCTACCTCTCTCACCATTTATTATTTTTTTTTTTATTTAAGTTTTTCTTTTAACTTTCAAGGTCACCACGGACAGACAATGCCACCAGTGCCTGTTTGATATGTGAGCGCTATTGGCGTCCATTGCCACGGTTTCCGTGGTAACACAGTAACCATTAATTTTCAATTAAAGTAGACAAAAAGCCCGATGACAGCTCCAGGTCTGCTGAAGATGTCAAGAATCCGTATTAATATACAGCAAGAGAGCATAATTGTGTGTCCATCTTCCCGAGCAACGAAAATGGAGGGATAATTACCAGCTAGAAAGCCACTCTGTAATTTTGTTCTTACTGTCACCACAACCCTACATATTAGCATAAATTAAAAGCAGGGTTTATTGTTACCAAAGTGCATTGATATTTCCAGCCTATTTTCTTCCTTTTAACTGTTTGTTGTTGATGGGTGACTCCTGGACACCCTGTGGGTGAGCCCACGGGAGCATCCAGGATGCCAGGAAGGAAGGGATGAAGCTTTTGCCACCCAGGTGGAAGGAAGGGAAGGGAGAGATCCCGGCTCTGTGTGCGGCACTTTTCCATCCTCCACATCCACCAGGAGCTCTGTGGATCCCAACTTCCCCACGGTGGGGGCTCTGTCCCATCCCACATCGTTGGGTTTCACCACGGAGCTGGAAGTGCTTCGAGTCCCCGAGTGCTCCACGCTCGGTGACAGCCGAGCTGAATTCATGAATTTAAGTGAATGGAAAAAAAGTGGGTTCCTTGTATCATATCCAGGGAAAGCTGTCCTTCAAACGGGAATTTAGGGTAATTACCCTTGAGGGAGCGATCCTCAGGCAGTCAGTCACAACACTGACCCGCTGCTGGGATCTGACAGGGAAATTACAGCCTGTGTGCTCAACAAAAGGGGCTTCCTTCCTTCCGAGGGGGACGTGAAACGCCGAGGCGTGGAGGGAAAGTGGTGGCTTCAGTCTGTGGCTCACACGAGGCTTCCCTTGGCACGGAAGAGCCAAGCCAGGGATGGGAATGGGCTGGAAAAGGAACTGAGAAGCTCCAAATTCCCACTGAGGAAGCACCTGCGAGACACCTGACATCCCCAAACCGAAATGGGAATGCTCCCATGGCAGGGCTAAAATGGGAATTCCCATCATTTCAGGAGGGGTCAATAGCCAGAGGTGCTGAAGGAGCAGCTCAGGGAGTGATGAGGGTAAATACAACAAAAACTGCTGGGTTTGGCCAAACTGACCCGTTTCTAAAGCAGGTCAGCTTGGGAATCTTCACAGTGGGAATGAGGGAACAGGAGCAGGCTGGGAGCACCTCACAGCTCAGAAATGGGGGACAGCTCTCCATGGGCCTGTTTGGGGAATATTTAGTGCCTCTCACACCTCAAATATGGCAACAACTCTTTCAAAGTTAGAAACGGAATCATCTGAGTTTCTGTAAACAAACCCCGCCTTCAGTGGAAGGGTTTTTCTTTCAAACTGCAGTGTATGATAATTTAAATAAAAGCCTCTCCTCTCCTCTCCTCTCCTCTCCTCTCCTCTCCTCTCCTCTCCTC
>NC_031795.1:3721700-3728223 GCF_001522545.3 Parus major | reverse complement strand
TCTCCTCTCCTCTCCTCTCCTCTCCTCTCCTCTCCTCTGTCACTGGTGCCGTGTCTTTACGATGCCAGCAAGGGTTTGGGACTGCAGCAACTGAATTCTCAGAACCCAGCAGGTGAGGGGGAACTCCTGGCTAAAAATCAACACAGAAACACAAAAAGGTTTAAGTCCTTAAAGCTCATCTCATTCCAATCCCCTGGCCATGGGCAGAGCCACCAGCCCAGGATGCTCAATCCACAGGATCCTGCTGTTTCCAAGAACTTCCAGGAGCCAAGAGCTCTGACTTCAGAACCTCAGATTTCAGGTGGCAGCCCCAGATTGCTCCAAGGCTGTGTGAAACTGTCCTTGTCACCCAAGCCAAGGTCACCTTCAAGGCTCTGTGACATGCCCATGATCCTCACCCAGCACATGAGGAGTCCTGAGCCCCCGAGCCAACAGAACCACAGGGAGGAAGATCCCATTTTTCCCAGGAAAACCCAGGCTGAGCCCCTTTTATCCAGGTGGTCCTGAGGGCTGCAAGCCTTGGCTGGATTTCCAGCCCCTCTAGGCCCATCTCTTGGGGTTCCTGCTGCCGCTCCACCAGCACTGGGGTGAAAATGCTGGTTTAAAGCAGCTGAGCTCAGCTCTCTCTGAGTTCTTCCCACCTTTCCCCCCTCACTTCCCACACCCAGCAGATGTTCAGGACTCTCTGGGCCCAGGATCTGTCCTGGAGAAGCTCTGAGGGCACCTGGAAGATCTGTGTGCACTGTTGGGATCTCCCAGGATGAGGGAAGGTGCTCAAGTGTTATTCTCACGCCGTTATTCTCACACCCAGCTCAGCTGATGGGGCAGGGAAAAAGCCAAATTCAGCTTCTTGTCCCACAGAGGTGAAATCCAGAGTGAGTTCCCTCTGCCTGCACCTCCTTCCCCGGGCCAGGCTGCTCAGCATCCACGTTTTGTTTGGTTTAGGGGGGAAAAGCCATCCCGATGATTTACAGGGCAGGTGACAGGAAGGGAAGGCGACAGAACCGGCTTTTTTCCAAGAAAATCTCCAAGAATCTCTGCTCCCTCTGTGCTGGCAGGTTCTGCCAGCCCTGCGAGGGCTGACTGACCCCCAAATCCTCCTCTTCGCTGGACCCCAGTGTGGGACCCCAGTGTGGGACCCCAGTGTGGGACCCCCTGGAGCAGAGCTCGGTGCTGGAATGGGAATGTGGTGAGGACGGATCGCAGGAAAAGCTGAGCTTTGCCCCAAAACCATGATTAAAAGCAAGGAGGGAGGAAGGAGCCTCCCCAGCTGGAATTGCTGCTCCTCTGGGCACTTCCAGAGCCCTCCTCAGCTCTGCCAGGACATTCCCAGCTCTGGGATGCCCGTGGTGGGATGGCCCTACAGCCCCTGGAGCACAGCGCAGTTTGTTCACCCTGGCACTGCCGAGCTGCCCAAAGGACATTCCCGGGGCAAGCAAGGCTTGGGAATGGGGTCTGGGGGCTCAGGGGTGTGGGGCTTGGGGTCATTGGGATCAGGGACATTGGGATCAGGGATGCAGGGATCAGGGATGCAGGGATCTGAGGCTCAGGATCTCAGGGATTCAGGAGTGTGGGGACTCAGGATTGTGGGACTCAGGGACAGGGTTTGGGGGCTTAAGGGGTTTGGGGGTGTGGGGCTCAGGGATACTGGGATCAGGGACATTTGGATCAGGGAGACTGGGTCTTGGGGCTCAGGGACACTGGGGTCAGGGGCCTTGGGATCAGGGATACTGGGACCAGGGACATTGGAATCAGGGACACTGGGATCAGGGATACTGGGATCAGGGATATTGGGATCAGGGACACTGGGATCAGAGACCTTTGGATCAGGGACACTGGGATCAGAATTTTGGGGCTCAGGTATTGCTTTGATGCCCAGGTAACCCCAGGCTGCTGCATGGCCAAGGGCATCCTGGGCTGAGCTTCTCCTGCCGCTCCCCGGGATGTTGATCCCTCCTTCATCCCATTCCCCACTCGAGGCTCGTCCCAGGCGGGGGATCCCTCAGAGCCATTTATCTCCCATTTATCTCCCATTTATCTCCCATTTATCTCCCATTTATCTCCCATTTAGTGCCTGGCACTGCCATCCCACCTGCAGGGAAACACCGCTGCTCCCCCAAACCAGCCCCGCCGGGCTCTGTCCCCAGCGCTGAGCCAGGGACCCTGCGACACCCAAACCCCTCCAAAACCACCCCAGCCCACGCAGGCAGAGCCAGCAAAGGGTCAAAAAGCTCCCAGCCCTCCTTTTTCCCCCCTGGATATAAATACCAGCCTACCAGTCGACACAGAGTACATACATCTTAAACAAACACTTGGCCGGGCTGTTTATCTCCACAGCCTTTAAACAAACTCTTTCAAAGGTTTCTGCTGATATGAGAGATTTACTGAAAACCATTCGCCCTTCTTAAAAGCCTCTCAGTTTATGCTGCTCTGGGTGAAACGAGCGGTGTTTGAGCCTGGAGTTTTCTGTCTTCTGACCGCGTGTTTATCCGAGGGGCCACTGCTGGCTTTGATACGAGAGCAGCACGGACACAAATCTTTACGAGGGAAAATATAAAATAAACTCCCAAAGTCGGGGTGTGCGTGTGCGTGCGTGTGGCACGGGCGGAGGGGAGCGGGCAGGGAGGAGGGGAAGGAGGAGTTTTGTCCTTGGCAGGGTCGCAGAATCCCAGAATTGCTGAGGCTGGAAAGGCCCTCCAGGATCAGAGATTCCCACTCCAGAGCGTGCCCGGGCATTCCTTGGGCGCCTCCAAACCTCCCTGGGAGGCCTCCTCCAAAGCCTGGCCGTGCTTCCCAGGGAGAAATTCTTCCTAAAACTCGGTGTTCAGCGAGTCTGGTCAGTGGCTCTGGCATTCCGAGTTGTTATCCCACCACATAGATCATTCCCAAGGAATTCTTCATCCCAGGGACCAGTGTGGGATGAGGATGAGGATGGGGATGGGGATGGGGATGGGGATGAGGATGAGGATTAGGATTAGGTTGAAATGAAGATGAGGATGAGGATGACGAGGATGAGGATGAGGATGAGGACACACAACCCAGGTATTTTTCCTGTCTCAGCACATTTTCAGCCCCATTTCACAGGTTGGGAGCTTGAGGCAGAGGAAAACGAGCTCAGGGACATTTTGGGAAGTGAATGGGAGGAATTGGAGCAGAGTTTAAGTGCAGGATGATCCCACTTCCAGGACTCTATTTCTGACTCCAATATCCACTGGAGAAATGGGAGAACACACTGAAAGTGCTTGTGGAGGAGCTGAGCCATGCAGTGGGAAGAACATCTGCCAGCAGTGCTTGGAAATCACTCCTGGCTTTTCCTGGGGCTCTTTGCCCTGCTCCAGGCTGTGCCCACACAGAGCTCTCTTGGCAGCCCTGCCACAATTGCCAGGAAAACTTGGAATGAAGCTGGTCCCCGCCCCAAACACCCAGAATCTAGAGTCAGGGTAAAATACTCTTTTTTCCAAGCGGTTTGTGCCATTTGTCCAGCGTTTTCCCAGGCAGTGACTGAGCCCTTGAGGTGCTCCCATGCCGTGCTGAGCAGGAATCTGCTCCCTGCTGCCGGCAGCTCTGCAGCCTTACGTGTCATTCCTTGTTTACTGTCCTCCCTCGCTGATGACACACTCAGGCAGGGACCTGTTTGTTGTCACCGTGACACCCACGTCGGTAAACAAGGCGAGTTTACCCAGCCCTCAATCACGGAGCTGTCGATGGCAGGGCCCCGCTTCCAGCAGCACCACAGCCTCGGGATGCCGAGCTCTGACTTCCAAATCCAATCCCCTCGGGCTCCCTGGCTCAGCCAGAGGACCAGGGGCTGCTGCTGCAGCACCAAAAATCAGCAAGCTCCGCTTCAGGCTCTGCAGGAGAAGTTTGCAATCAGGCCTGGGCTCCTGAAGGTTTTGTTTCTTTTTACTGCCATGTGAATATTTTTCTCCTCTGGGGCTCCCTGGCTGCCTGATCTCGCAGGGTTTTAGCAGGAACAAAGCCATGGGACAGGTTTCAGGGTAAACAGCGGCCACCACCGGACTCGTGACACGATTGCAAAAGCCGTGGCCGCCCTGCCACGCTGGGAGATGTGACCTTGCTGCCCTGCAGAGTGAGAGCCCCGTAAAGAAAACCCCGACAGATTTATCCTGGAGAGCCACTGCAGCATCGTGGCCTGGCTTTCCAGCGGTTTGGAACGAGCTGGAGGCCCCACATGGGATTTGTGAATGCTGGCATTGATGGCACAGCTTTTCCATCCCTTCCCCGGCCCCTCCGCTCCGGGCGGGAGAAGCTCAGAAGCTTCTGGGTCTCTGGTGAGCCCAAGGTCTGGGGTTGTGGGGAGGAGGAGGACGGGGAGGAGAGTTCCCAGATGTCTCTGCACGTGGAAACGGGGCTGTTCAGGCTTCTCTGTGGTTTTGTGTGCTCTGCATTTAGGAGAAACCCGGCCAGAGAGCAAAGGTCGGGGCAGAAATGCCGGTATTTATTTATCCAGGAGAACTCTGCGAACAACACGCGTTTGGGAGCCTTTCGAAACAGCAGAACTCGCCCCGCAGAGCTGCTAAACCAGTTTGGTGGTGACAGCCCTGCACACACTGGGCAGGAGCAGGGACACCGGGAGAGGCAGCTGGAACCAGAGCAGCACATCCCACCTGGACACAACATCCCAGCTCCCATCCCGGGGGATCCGGTCTTCCCAGAAATCCCCCCAGCACAGGGAGGAGTTCAGCCCTGGGATCTGGGCTGAACAAAGGCCAAGCAAAGGTCTGACACTGGTGTGAGGGGCAGGATAAGCTCAGTTCCAGGTGTAAACCAAGGGGAAAAAAGCAAAATATTGCTTTCCCAGAGGGAAAACCTTGGAGCATTGACACCAGCCTGAAACTGTCCCTGATTTTATTTAGCTCTTTCAAAGTGCCAAAGACCACAGCAGGAGGGACAAAGCAGGAGCCAGGCACACCTCGGGCTCCCAGAAGTTTCTGGCAGCTCAGAGGGAAGCTGTCCATGACAAAAGGGCTTTCTCTGAAGCTCTCTCCGCCGGCTGGCTCCTGCAGGAGGATGGAGCTTGCACCCACCCCGGTGCTTTCCTGGCAGTGCTTTGGTGAGCTGGGCTCACCTGCTGGTGGCTGGGCCACTTGGGAGCATCGCTGGCACCTGGGCATCATCCTGGGTGCTGTTTCCCCTGGCTCCTGGGGCAGTAAAATGCCCACGGGGGGGATTTTTGGGCACTGGGTGAACCCACTCGAGCTGGGCATGGCAGCATGGCCAATGGCCCTGCCTGAGCTGCACTATAAAAGCTCAGATCAGCCTTCTCTGTCATTTTTTGGGAGGGATCTTGCCTAAGAAATTAATGACCAACACCTCAACACCTCAGTCCAGCCACGGCTGGGGAGGAAAAAAGCAATCCAGGCAAAAATCTTTGAGCCAAGCAGGGCGCAGCCGCCTCTGCTCCCGCAGCGCCCGGGGGCTCAGCAGCTCATTTTTTGGATGCCCCCACCCTCCCTTTTGGGCTGCACCTCCTGTGGGGGGCTCAACCCAGCCCCTCTGACACCCCCAGGGCTGCCATGAGGGGCAGCCTGTCCCCTGTCCCCTGTCCCCAGGGGTGGTGGCAGCCCCGCCGCGGGCGGAACGGGGGCAGCGCCGCCGGGCCCCCGAGCACGGAGCGAAGAGAAGCCTTTTTGTTCACATGTGTTGGCTCAGCTCAAATAACTCATCGGGGACCCGGGCTGCAGGCTGGAACGGGAAGAAACTCTCTCCAGATGAAAGGATGTCAGAAAATTGTATTTAGTCAACTGCGTGTGTGTGTTAGAAAGGGGCGGAGGGAGGAAGGGGCCGCGGAGGCTGTTACTGTGACTGACTTTCTGACTTCTTAACTTGTCAGCATATCCTAAAGTTAAAAATGCACATGCACACAGGCCTGCAGCCAAAGAGGCTGTCTAGCCGCAAATCCAGATGTGGGGGCCACTGCGCTCCCGCCAGCCCCGCTCTCCCTGAACCGACTTTCAGACTAAACAATTGTGACTTGGCTGTGAGAGCAGCGCAATTCCAGATGCTGCTTTCCTTGCACGTTGTTTTAATTGGGCTGGCAGGCGCAGGGGCTCTTTCAGTGAGAGCAAAGCTTCCCCACGGGACCGCAGCGTTTTGGCAGAGCTCCCACGCTGCTACCTTAAGAGAGAGAGAGGGGGAAGGAGAGGGAGAGGAGGGGAGGCAGGGAGGTGATGGTGGGGAGAAAAATTGCGAGCGACTTTCCGAGGTGTTTACGGCCGGGAGCGGCCGCCGCGCTGCGGCTTTATCTGCTGGAATTCTCACCTGGTTTTCTTCTGGATTTCTTCGGGGGTTCGGTTTGTTTTGTGTCCCCAAGGGGAAAAAACCCAAAGAACTCTCTCAGGACACAGGGATGTGCCAGGGTGGGGATTTGCAGCCTGGGGTCAGCAGTGCCAGCACAGCCCAGGGGCACTGGGGGCACCCAGGGTCTGCTCCTCATCCAGGGACAGCATCCATGGAGGGTTTCCAGGCTGGCATTCCCATGGCATTTCCACAGGGACATTCC
>NC_031795.1:3708064-3721429 GCF_001522545.3 Parus major | reverse complement strand
CATTCCCATGGCATTTCCACAGGGATGTTCCCCCATCCCTTCCCAGATGTTCACACTGGTCAGGGATCCAGGGGTTCACCTTCACCCCATGCTGGCAGAGTGGGGTGCTCTAAAAGTTAAAATCCCTGCAAATCCAGTCTAAGGAATTGGTGCTGAGGGAAAACCCCAAACCTGGGTGGGAACCCCCTCGTTTCATCCTGCCCCAACTCCCCCAGCAGCAAATCCACCCCAAAAGGGTTAAATCAACCTTTTTGGGACCCCTCATCACCATCACAGCCGAGGAGAGGCTTCCCCACTGTGCCCTTGCAGGTAATCCCAGGGGATCCGTGTGCCATGGGCTGAGACCCCAAATGCTCCTTTCCTCACTGTGCTGTAGGGAGAGACCCCAAATTCTCCTCTCCCTGCCCAGCTGTGGGGTGAGACCCCAAATGTTTCTTTCCTCATCCTACCAGTGGCTGAGACCCCAAATTCTCCTTTCTCCACCCTGCAGGGGGATGAGACCCCAAATTCTCTCCCCACCCTGCAGGGGAATGAGACCCCAAATTCTCTCCCCACTCTGCAGGGGGATGAGACCCCAAATTCTCTCCCCACTCTGCAGGGGGATGAGACCCCAAATTCCACAGTCCCCGCCCTGCAGGGGAATGAGACCCCAAATTCCACAGTCCCCGCCCTGCAGGGGAATGAGACCCCAAATTCCCCCGTCCCGCCCCGCCGGGGGTGCCGGCCCTGGCTCTGCCAGCGCTCCGTGACTCAACAGCGCAATTTTAGCCTGGGCCGGGCTCCTCTCCCGAAGGCTCCAGAGCCAAGGGAGGCACAGCCACCACCAGGATGGGATTTTAAGGTAGACTCTGGAAAAAAAAACCCGGGAGCCCCACGGGGAGCACGGGAGGGATGAGGGAAACACGGAGCTGGAGCACCGAACCCGCTCCTGGCAGCCCCCGGCCGTTCCCAAAACATTTGGTATGCAAAAAAAAAACCCCAAAAGTTTTTTTGTTTTTGGAGGGGGTGATAAAATCCCAGGGAATGCTGCTGGGCTGTGGGGAAGGGGTTGAGCACCTCATCCCCTCCGTTGGGATCTGCCCTTGCCGCTGTCCCCAAAACCGGGGGTCTGGATTCCCCCTGGATGCCGGAATAATCGGGAAAGGTCAGTCCAGCACTTCCAGGAGCAACAGGTACTTCTGATCCATGAAAAACAAGGCCAAAAAAATTTGCTTTTGGGGTCTGGGGGCTCTGACAACGCAAACAGAGCAAGGAACTGAAAGTGCTGCCCCAACCCCAGCCCAGTGCACTGGGAATGTTAAAAAATAATCAGGAAGGTTTTCTAGACAGAGAGAAAAAAAAAAGGTCCCAAACACATCCTTGGCCTGAACCCTTACAAGTCCCTTAACTCTTTTTGCCCCCCTAAATGGAGGGGGGAAATAGTGGGGTTTGGGATTTTTTTTTTTTGCTTTTTGGTGGGGTTGTTTGTTTGGTTTGTTTTCAAATCTCGGCCTCATTAATTTCCAAGCAAAATCCCCCCCCAAATAAAAGGCAAACATGGAAAGAAAAACAAACTATTAGAAAAGAGAGGAGGGAGGAAATGTTATTTAAAAAGTTACCAGACCACATCATTTTCCAATGATATTATATACTCCCTGCAGTATCCAAAATATATATGGGATTGGGGCCAAGAATGTAAAAAAAAAAAAAAAAAAAAAAAAAAAGGAGGAGAAGCAGGAAAAAAAAAAAAAGAAGAAAAAACACCCAGCGTAGACACAACATCTGGACAGAGGCTGAACAAAACCTCCATTTATCACACTTAATCCTGCAATGAAGCAGTCAACAGTTTACTTCTGTTTTGCTAATTTAGCTGCTTTCATGCTTCCGAGGTGGAAAAGCCAAAGGAAAAGCTTGGAATTAAGTGTCACTTTGGGAAGCTCCTTCTCCTTTTGCTCTGCTTCAGGAAAGTTTCTTCCCCTTTATATTTTTTTGTTTGTTTGTTTTAATTCTGTTCTTTTATTAATTTCACTTTGCCTCCCCCTCCTGATTTTCCTCTTCCCCTCCTTTATTTTTACTTTTTTTCTTTTTCCTTTTGAAAAATCTGGTGGCCCAGCACCTCTGGGTGCCCACAACCACATTGGGAACCCCGTGAATTCTTCCCCAATTTTCACCCAACCTGCTCCAAATTCCAGAAAAGATCCAATGCTGGTGGCATTTACATCCCTTCCCCCCCTCCACATTCCTGTGCCTTTTTCTCCAGGAATAACTCGATTTTTCATGGAAAAACAAATTACACCAGGGTTGGGGATGCCCTTCACTTCCAAAAAAATGGGAAATCCAGGGATGATCCGGGCTCATCCCTCGCTCCTCTCATTTTGGAAGAGCCCTGGGGCTGATCCCTCATTTTCCCTGGAGAAAAACTCCCATTTCCAGCAGAGAAACCCCCATTTCCTGCCTGACTGCGGTGCAAATGTGCGGCCATGTGTTCGCCTGGAATTCCCACAGCGAATTCCAGCGGCAGATTTCCCTGTCCTTGGGCGAGGCTCTTCCTTCCGACCAGCTCTGGAGCACCCGCTGGCCTCTCTGGGGGCTGGTGATGATAACCCCAAGCACAGCTCATCCCATCCCCCAGGAGCTCCAGGATCCCGAGGATTCCCACGGATTCATCAGCCCACACTGGAGAAGTTTGGCTGCTGGAGCAGCTTCACCCAAAGAATGAGGAATTTGGGGTTCCCATGAGAAAGCTGGGTTGTCCCAGCCTGATTTGATTTAAAATTACTGCAAAACCCCCATTTTATGTTGAAATTTCCTCCATTGTGATGGGAGAGGAGGGAAAAACCTCCCAGAAAATCCAGCTGGAGCAGGGAATTTGCCCATATTTAGCAAACACAATTCTCTGCTGCTCTTGGAGATCCTTCAGCTTATTTTTGTTGTGTCAAGAGCAAAAGAGACAACAAACATCCCTCCTCGGAGGTTTAATTAATATTTGTTAAGACCAGAATAAGCAACATCTCCGGAACTGCCTGGACATGGAAGCAGCCCTGGGAATTGGGGTTATTTTTGGGGCTGTCTGGTTCCCTGCACTTGATGTGGTTTCGTGTGTGTGTGTGTGTATGTGTCAAAGGCTTGTCTCAAAACTTAAAACTGGTTTTTAAAAGATAACGAATTAAATAATGAGCTGAGAGCTTTGAGATCAGCAGAGAAAAAGCCCCGTGAGGCGGGAAATGGCCAAAGGATTCCTGTTTTTTCCTGGAATGTTGGTGTTCCACTTGGCATGGGCCACATCGATCCCAGATTAGATGGGGAGGAGCTGCTCATCTAATTTTTATCTAATTTAATCCAGGCTGGTTGAGCAGAAAAAAGATCTTGGAAAAACAGGAGTGGGAAATTACCAAGATGGGAGATACCTCCATCCCGGGGTGAATTCCATGAAAACACCATGGAGCAAATCCCCCTTCCCTGTCTGACCATGGGATCCTTGAAGCCCTTTTGGCGCAGAAGGGTCGAATGGAGGGTCAGGTCTGCAGGGATTTAGGATTTCATGGATAACAGTGGGGCCAGAGCAGCAGTAGGATGGATTTTCCCTGTCTGTAGGAAACAGAGGGACACGATTGAGTGGGATGAGGATTCCATGGGATAACAGCCAGGCCTTTCCCTCTGGAGGGGTCTCTGGTGACAGGGCCCCTCCCACACTGGAGGTTTGGTCCCCATTTCTTATCTCTGGACCCCAAGGTGGATCAGGGCTGGCTCAGTGGGTTTGGCTTCCCTTGGTGCAGGTGTGGTGGTGTCACCAACATGTCACCAACGTGTCACCAACATGTCACAAACATGTCACCAATGTGTCACCAATGTGTCACCAATGTGTCACCAACATGTCACCAACGTGTCACCCCCTGCAGAACCCCCCAGGCTCCTATCCCCACCTGCTTTGGGTGTAAAGGGTGGAAAAGTACTGAGGCTCTCCACAAAAAAACCCCAAACCAACACTGAAGTCTAACAGAAGGACCCTATTTGTTGTTTCCTGGTCCTGTCCAAGAATATTTCCCATTTTGCTCTATCCCAGCGAACTTTGGCAAAGTTTGGAGCTATTTCCCAGCAAGGGTTTTCCCAATTTATTTCCATAAGCTTGTCTTGGATGGAAACAAGAGGCCCACACTGCTGTGCAGGAGTTCTTCCCCCACGTACCCCAACCCTATCCCAATGTCAAGAGATATTCTTCTACCCCAATGTTCCGGGATATTTTTCTGTCCCCATGTTGAAGGATATTTTTTTATCCCAATGTTGTAGGATATTCTTTTATCCCAATGTTGTAGGATATTTTCCTATCCCAATGTTGTAGGATATTCTTCTATCCCAATGTTGTAGGATATTCTTTTATCCCAATGTTGTAGGATATTTTCCTGCCCCAATGTTGTAGGATATTCTTCTATCTCAATGTTGATGGATAATTTTCTAGCCCATTGCTGTGGGATATTTTCCTATCCCAATGCTGAGAGGTATTTTTCTATTCCGAAGTTTTGGGGTATTTTTCCATCCCAATGTTGTAGGATATTCTTCAATCCCAGTGTTGAAGGATATTTTTCTATCCCAATATTGCAGGATACTTTTCTATCCCAACATTTTTGGGATATTTTTCTTTCCCAATGTTGAGGGATATTCTTGGATACCAATGTTGAGGGATATTTTTCTATACCAATGTTGAAGGATATTTTTCAATCCCAAAGTTTTGGGATGTTTTCCTATTCCAATGTTTTAGGACATTTTTTTATCCCAATGTTGTGGGATATTTTTCCACGCAAACAACAAGGGACACTTTTCTATCCCTGCATTGTGGGACATTTTTTTACCCCGATGTCAAGGGATAATTTCCAATCCCAATCCCGAGAAATATTTTGATGAACCCAACCTATCCGAGCATCCCCAACCAACCCATCCCAGCAGCTGCCAGCAATAAATAATCCCATTCTCTTATCCCAGTAGCTGCCAACAATAAATAATCCCATTCTCTTTTCCTGCTGGGCTCTGGAGCTGGCTGCACACGCGAGCTGCCCGGGACATGGCTGCTCTGGAGCGCCTTTTCCCATTCCCATTCCTGTTCTCATTCCTGTTCCTGTTCCTGTTCCTGTTCCCATTCCTGTTCCCGTTCCTGTTCACCCCATTCCCATTCCCCATTCCCATTCCCATTCCCATTCCCACTCCTGTTCCCATTCCCATTTCCATTCCCATTCCCATTCCCATTTCCATTCCCATTCCCGTTCTCATTCCTGTTCCCATTCCTGTTCCCGTTCCTGTTCCTGTTCCTGTTCACCCCATTCCCATTCCCATTCCCATTTCCATTCCCATTCCCATTCCCATTCCCATTCCCATTCCCACTCCCATTCCCATTTCCTTTCCCGTTCCCACTCCCATTCCCATTCCCGTTCCCATTCCCGTTCCCATTCCCGTTCCCATTCCCACTCCCATTCCCGTTCCCATTCCCGTTCCCATTCCCGTTCCCATTCCCACTCCCATTCCCGTTCCCGTTGCCGGTACCATGATGGAGCTCCCGCCGCATTCCCACGGCTCTCCAGTGCACAGCCAGCCCGTTCCAGGCCCGGCCTGTTGCTCCGGGGTCACCCGTTCATGTTTACTGCAGGGAAGGAGGCCGCGGCAAACATTCCCAAACATTCCTGCTGCCTGCCCCAGCCGGCCGGGAGCTCTCCCGCCGCGCCGGCCGGGCCTGGGAACGGCGGCCGGACACGGAGCCCAGCTCTGCCCGCCCGCTGCAGGTGCAGCCACAGGGGACAGGGCCCTGGTGGCCCTTTTGGGGGCTCTTTTAGGCCAAGGAGGTTTGGGAGATTCGGGATCAGCCTGGAGAAACTTTGGATGGAGCCTGACCACACCAGCCCCTTCCTGGGTTTCTCCAGAGGGGAGTGTGACCCCAGTCCTTTTAGGCCCTCACACTGCACCCATTCAGGGGTTGTGCCCCACAGCTCCGTCCCCAAATATCCGTCAATCCCTCTCCTAGGGGGCTTTTCCCCCTCAACCCCTCCGGTGCTATCGTGGTTAATGAAGGCCCGGCCAGCGCCAAGAGCCGAGCGCTGCTGTCCAACCTCAGCTTCCCCTCCCCGGGGGCAGCCGGGCCCCCCTGAAGCTTTCCAGCAGGGAAACCCCCACACATCTGGCAGGAGCCGCTGCCCATCCCCGCCGAGCCGAGGAGGAGCTGCCAGGGAGGGCAGGAGGTGGCCGGAGAGGTCAGGGGGAGAGCAAACATCCCGGCCCTGCCAGCGCAGCCGCCGGCTCCAGCTCCAGCTGCCACACAAAGAGCCCCTTCTGGAAGTGGGGCTGAGCCCTTGGGGGCTTTGGGGAGGAAATTTGGCAGTGCCTGAGAGCAGCTCAGTCCCTGGGGAAGTTTGGGAACAGCACTCCATGGGCTGGGGCACAAGGGATGCTCAGCTGGCATCGGGAACCTCCAAACCACAAACCCACCCCTTTTCCTGCATGGACAAAAAGCACCAGAAACGGGTTCTGCCAAACTCCAGCAAAGCCAAGCCCTGTGCTCAGCTGGAAGCTCCTCTCTCCATGCTGGGAAGGGAATTTGTTCCTCTGCTGCTCATCCAGGACTGCTGGAGGGAGCAGGGCTCGCTGGTATTTACCGAGGCCGAGGGGCTGCTGGGGCGAGCGCTGAGCAAACAGCTCCGAGCATCCCCGCCCGGAGAGCTCCTGGAACAAAGGAAACCTTCACACGCGGGCAGAGGGGACAAAGAGACACCGAAGTGCTGTCCCCAAGGCCACCTGTGGCAGGGATCGGGCTGGGGGGACACTCAGACTGAGCCCAGGTGATCCACGGTGGGCTCGGGGCCACCTTGCCGTGGATACAGCGGGGACTGGGCAGCCCTTGGTGGGATGCAGGGCCCAGGGAGCGAGTGCTTCCCTGTGCCAGCTTTTCCCTGGACCCCCTTCCCTCGCTGGGCTGGGCTGTACACACTCTGCACTTGCCCAGAACCCCCAGTTTTGCTGCATTCTGCTCAAAAAAGAGCAAGAGGAGCCTCTGGCTCAGCCACTTTTGCGCATCAAACACTGTGACCCAAAGGGACGGTCAGAGCCAGAGCAGGCTGGAGCATCCCTGAGGATCCCAGGCCTTCCTGAGCCTGGCTGCAGGTCTGGCCCGAGCACTGGCGGTCCTCAAAGCCGCCTCTTTGGGGTTGTTGTCTGGTGCAGTTTTCTTTTTTCATATTTAATATTAATGGTAATGACTGTGGCAGGGAGATAATAAGCTCCCAGCCAGATTAGAAGGGGGTCGGCTCTTATCGGGGCCTGTTGAAGACTCATGTCTTTCACCTGCTCCTTTAATATCCCCCATCTTTCATTCCTACCGCCGAGCCCCCTCCCACTGTCCTAGAACAAAAGGGGTATTATTGTCCGGGGTCTTTTCAGGCTGGAGCCAGGAAGACCTCCTCCCTCCCCCAGCCGCTCCCCGAATGTGCAGCAGTTTGAAATGAGCCTTTTTCCTTCCCCGGCAGGAGATTAGCTCGGTTTGACAAGGCGGTGAACTTTAGGCAGGGTGAAATAGGGTCTCCTTGGGGAGCGCAGGCAGTTCAGCCCTGACTAATTCTGACAAAGAGAGGCACCGGGAGAGAGAAAAAAAAATCCCTGCCAAAAAAAAAAAAAAAGAGAAAAAAAAGAAAAAGGAAAAAAAATTAAAATAAGAAAAAACAAGCGGAGAGCTGCAGAGGAGGCAGGAGAGGAGAGGAGGGGAGGCTCGGGGGAAGGAGGGAGTGTGGAGGCTGCAGGGAGGAAGCAGGGATGGGAGGGCAGAGGACACGTTCCTGAGTGGGGCTGGGCTGGAACGCAGGGCTTTGCTCCTTAGGTCTGGCCTTGGTGCAGGGAATCACCTCCCTGTGCAGTCCCAGGGTGAGCACAGCCAGGATTCATGGGGATCCTGCTGCTCCATGTCCACTTTCTCCCCAAATCCTGTTTCTTTATCATGTTAAAACTGTCAGGGAACCCTCTAGCCCCAGCCTTGTGGCAGCAACACCCCAGCCTTGCTTTTACAACACAAACCAAAGCCTGGAGCTGGCGTGGCCGAGGCAGAGGGTTTAAAAAACCCAATAACCCCAAAGGAAATGAAAAATCGGGATTTGAACGCAAAGAAACCCAAGTGCTCCCATCTGAAGCTGCTGCTCGTGCGTCAGAGGCCGGAGTTTGTGCAGGGACTTGTGATGGTGACGTGCCCAAGGTGGAGGGTGTGGATGGAGCCAGGAGTGACGTAGGTGAGGGATTAGAGGAGAGATTGGCAGAGGGAAAGGCAAACTGTTTCCTGTGGCTCATCCAGGGGTGTCTTCCATCACAAAAAGGCTTTGAAGTGATGCAGGGAAGGCTCTGGATGACGGGAATGGGACCTGCGGGGCTGCGAGGAACGAGGCACCGCGAGTTCCCAGCGCTCGGGGCGGAGGAAAGGGAACCTTTCCCTGCCTTTCCCTTCACCTGGGCTGTTCCCAAGCACAGCCCACGCAGGTGCTGCCTCACTCGGTGCTGCTGGAGAATCTACTCGGGAATATCCTGTTTTCCCAGGCCAGGGAAGGCACAGCGATCTTCTGCAGCTGAGAAACTTTCCTGTTTCATCAAGATTTTAAGCTGCAAATATTCGGTGAAGAGTTGTGTGCCAGCCTGCCCCAGTCAGCCCACAGACATGTACAAATATTGGAGATATATATATATTTTTTTTATATTTATATATTTATATTTATATTTATATTTATATTTATATTTATATATATTTATGCATGTATATATTTATATATAACTATATTTATATATAAATATATAAAATACATATTTTATATATATCTCTATATATTTATATATATAAATATATAAAATATATATTTATATATCTATATATCTGTATATCTATATATCCATATATTTATATTTCTATGTATCTATGTATCTATGTATCTATATATCTATATATCTATATATATTTATATAGATAGATAGATAGATATAGCTATAGATATTAGATATACATATATATATATATTTAGGAATATTTTTATATTATTATAAATATTTATGTTGTATTTCAGATTCCGTTTGTCACACTGTGTGGAGGAATAGCAGTGTCTGACACAGGCCTCGGCACCCTGAAATCCCTTGCCCAGGAGGAGAAGGGGAAGAAAAGGCTGCACAGGAGAGGCCAGGACAGACTCGGGGTTCTGGGTTGTGTCTCCAAAAGCCTTTGTCCCCCACGGAAGGGCCTGTGCCGCGTGTCCCCGAGCACAGCGGAGATCTGTCACTCGGGATGTTCCCACGGGAGCTCAGAGCCTGGCACAGGCTGCAGACAGCACACAGCGGTCACTGCCACCCATTCCTGCCAAAATCCCTGCACGAAGGTGAGCTCAGCCCTCCCCACATCACCCCTCGTGTCCCCCAGCGAGGTGACAATGCCAGCGCTGTGGGCACGGTGTCCCTGCCCCTGTCCTGCAGGGCATTTCCTGCCAGGGGCTCGGCAAAGCCCTGAAATCTGCCTGTCCTGCCAGGAGATTCCTCCCTAATGCTCATTAAGCCGCTTGCAAATCCCTGGCTGAACACGGCTGCACAAGTTTAATAAAGCGAGAGACAGATGCCATCAATCATCTGGGCCCGCCACACATCTGGGGGAAATCCAGGGCCATTCCTCCCCTTTCTTCTCCCCACCTTTGTGTCCCACAAGGACACAGGAATTACCAGGCAGCTCTGCTCCCATCACAGGATTCCTGCCCTGCTCCATCCTGGGCTCCTGTCCTCCTTCCTCATCTCCCAAACCTCGGGGTTTAGCACGAGCCGCTCTCTGGGCAGTGGGATTTCCATCCTGTGTTGTTTTACCCTTTGGAAGGACCAGGAATGTCCCACAGAGGGATCTCAGCACCCCCATCCCGGTTTTACAAGGGAGCGATCAGGAGGAGGAGAGCAGGGAAGAGGCTCAGGAGGCAGGGAGGGAGCAGGAGCTGGAGCTTTATCCCTGCACCTTTCCTTTGCACTCTGACTTTTGGGATTACCTCCTGCTGGGAAGCAGCAGGAAGATGATCCCTCAGCAGGGCTCAGAGCTCAGATTTTGGCTTCAATTCAGACCAGAGCTCCCCATCTGGAACAAATCCACACCTTTCCCAGCGGATCCCACCAAGTGGGAGTCAACATTTATGGAGCAGATGTTGCCTCTGGAGGAGCCAGGATCTTTCTGATCCTGGGATGCTGCATTTAGGGAATGCAGCAGTCCCAATCCTCTGCTCTGCCTCAGGGACAGGAGAGCAGCTCCCATTTATTTGCTTCACAACCTCCTGCCCTTCTAAAAGCAGTATTTAAAAGCAGGGGTTCATCAGCTCCTTGTGGTGCTCACCACACTCTGCTCCTCCAATTCTATTTTTTAAAATTTTATTTGCAGCCCTGATAGAAGGTGAGGGACAGGGGTGAGGTTTGGGGGGTGTGGGCTGATTGATGACCCAAATTTCCTTTTTGGGCAGAGCTAAGTTGTGCTCTGAGGGTGACAAAGCTGTGTGGGTGTCATGGAATGCTGCCTGCACTTGGTGGATTTGGATTTTCCAGGAGGTGGAAGAGCCAGCGGGTGTCAATTTTGGATGGACACCCTCAGCTGAGCTTATTTCTCCAGATCTCCAGGCTGAGCTGGTGTCACCAGGAGGACGTGGCCTCTCCCAGGCCTTTCCTGCTCCCAGGTGTGGGTGGTGGCACAGGCTGGGCAAGGAAAAGCTGGGAATAGAGGGAAAAGCGGCACATGGAGACTCTCATCAGCCTAAAACCAGGCCAGGCCACGTGGTCAGACAGATGTGACCCTCCCGGTGACCCTGAGGCCACACTGAGCATGGCAAAGGGCACAAAGGGACAAGAAGAATGTCCCACTTGTGCCTCAAACCTGCCTGAAAACCACGAGTCCACCTCCCTCGCCACTTCACTGGGCTCCGACGGGAATTCCTGATGGGAATTCCTCTATTTGAGACCACAGGGAAACCAGGAAAAATAGCCCAGCAGGAGCCAGTGCTTAGCTAAAGCCGCCTGCTAAATCAAGTGGTCTTTAAGGGTTTAGTGAGGCTCTTCCCCCCCATCCCCAGGGCTGGGGCTCTCCTGTCCCCTGGGTGTCACTCCGGGTGACAGACACACGGAGCTGGCAGCAGCACGGAGCTCTGGCTCCCACACAAAGTCCTGCTCGGTTTGGCAGAGGGCTGGATGGGTATTTATTAAAAAAAAAAAAAAAGAAAAAAAGAAAAAAGGAAATAAAACAACAGCGAGATGGGAGGATTTGGTGCTCTGAGCTCTTTATGCTTCGGCACAAGGATGGGTTATGGATAATTCAGCGCTGTGGGATGGGAATAATGCACGGGGTTTACTCTGGGTTTGTCTCCAGCAGCCGCCCAGGGATCCAAAAACGTTGGAGCTGAACTGTTTAGTGCATCCAGCTGGGATGTGATGGCTCCTGGGTGCCTTTCCCAGCTCGTGGAGGTGAATCCCAGGTTTTCCTGCAGAGAAGTGTCCAGAGGAAAATGAGGAGGCAGCTTTGAGTGTGGGGATGTGGGATGGGGATGTTGTGGGGCTGAGACCCCCCTGGGCAGTTGAATCCCTGCACACCACAGGTCCTGCAAAAGCCAAGCTCTTCTTCCCTGGGCACGGCTCAGGTGGGATGAAGGACAATCAGCATCCCATGGGATGGACACTCCCATGGGGAGGATGGTCCCTGTCACGTTTCAGGTGGATTTTGGAGTGGAAAGTGTTGCCTTAAGCAAAGTTGGGTCAGCGGCATCCCCCCAGCAAGTCCGGATGTGCTCACACATACTGGGATATTGGGATGTGCTCACAGCTTGTCCTCCTCACAGCGACCCTGCCGGCTTCCCCCTCACCCCGTGGAGCAGAGAAGGTGCAGAAAAGCCCCAGAGGCAGGGCTGGATCCCGGGAAGGGCCGGGCTGATCCCACCGGAGCCGCGCAGTCCGGCCGGGCCGAGCGCCAAGCCCCACATGTGGGATCCATTATCCACAGCGGCTTCGGGGGCTTCTCCCGCTGCCACTCACCTTATCCCGCCCGTGTGGCAGCGGGCACGGCAGCGAGGTTTGCACAGCTGGAATAAATTGCAGGGAGGAGGAGGAGGAGGGGTTTGGGAGAGACAAAAACCAACATTGAACTCGAGAGGGAAGAAAGACGGTATTAGGGGAGGTAATGGGGAAAATGTGTGTGAGAAGGGGGGATTTTATTTACACGCTGTTTGTTTGGGGTTGCCCACACACGGTGAGAGCTGGGCAGTGGCTGGGCTCCAAAATCCCAGCAGGAGCTTGGGCTTGGCCAGGGAGGAGAAGCAGAAGAGGGGGGAAAAAGGAGGGAAAATGGAAATAGGGAATGCAGGAGGAAGGGGTGGGGTTAGGTAAGGGAACAATGGTGTGACACTTGTTTGGGAAGAGAAGGAGTTGAGGGGATGGAGAACTTGCCTATGGGACTGGACAGGGAAATCCCTGGACATTTGCTGTCCCCTCTGGAAAACACTGAGGTTGGCCAGGCCTTGTGTTACCCCATCAGCCTCTGTGAGCACTCTGAGCATCCCTGGGGAGGGATAACCCACCCCAGAGCTCCCCAGGGAAAGGTTTTATCCTTCCCCCCTCTCCCCCCACCCCATGTCATGAAATATTGGAATTAATATAATAACACACCTTAATAATATTATCCCTGGTCGAGTCCATAAAAGTCCCCTCTTGCATTATGGCATTTGAGAGACTATTAAGTTTTAAGGCCACGAGACCTCTGTGAAGGAGAGGAGTCATTTCCATTTTCCCTCTCTTCTGAGGGCACTGGGGTTTATGGGGCAGTCAGAAACTGGGATTGATGAGCCCCGTGGCCACCACATCCCCTGGGAGGGCAGGGCCCAGGCCAGGGGGTCACTGGGATCCCAGGACTGGGGTCCCAGCGTGTCCCCAAGGATGGGACTTGCAATAAAATGACCTTGGAGTGGCTGATGCTGTTTTCTGGCACTTGTCTCTTCCCAAATGCAGTTTTCCTACAGAGAGAGGTATTTAGGGAGAAATGAGGCTGTGACTTTGACATGGAACAGGTGATGGGGCTGGGGCCCTCCTGGGCAGCTGAATCCCCACACATCACAGGCAGCAGGAGCGTGGCTGGGAGTGCAGGAGTGCAGGGAGGGTGGAAAATCTGTAATTTTTGCATCAAAGTGGGGACAGTGACAGTTCCCAGCACGGCCTGGAGAAATACAGCGAGGTTCTGGACTCTCCTTTTCCCTTCTGCCTGCTCAGCCTCACTTGGGAGTAAAAACCCAGCAGGACTGAAATGCCCGGAGCTGATCCTCACGGGGCTGGGAGCAGCAGGGTGACAGTGGTGGTGCCACGGTGGTGGTGACACGGTGGTGGTGACAC
>NC_031795.1:3702518-3707091 GCF_001522545.3 Parus major | reverse complement strand
GTGGTGACATGGCAGTGGTGACATGGCAGTGGCACTGCTTCCCCAAGAGACAGCTGGGAAACGTGGCCAGGGCGAGAAGGGTGCAGAGCTCACAGGTGAGAACATGGCAGGGTTTGGGGGCTCCTGCCTGACTTGTGAGAGCTGCAGGAACTCCAGGGATTGTCCCCATGGAGCAGTGAGGGGTCACAGCCCAAACCTGATGTCACAAGGAGGGGACAGAAAGAGCTTCTGTGAAAAAAGTGAAGTGAGAGGCTCAGATTAGTGGGAACAACCCTGACTGAGCCAAAGCAAGAGGAGAACCACAGGGAATGAGGACAGGAAAGGGGAATGTAAGAATCCCTTGCCTGTATCAGGAATATTGCACTGATTTCAGGCAGCTGGTTGGATTCAGATTCACAGATTTCTGCCTCGATGAAAGCAGCAGAGTTGGTTGTGATTTACCCTGAGTTCAGAGCTCTGATTACTTAAATCCACCCCATCCCAATCCATGCAGGCACTCAGCGTCAGCTCCGGGATCTGAGAGCTGCAGCTCCTCACCTCTGTGTTGTGCTGCCAAAGAGGGGAACATTTTTTCTTCTTTTATTCCCCAGTCTATTTTTTTCCTAAATCACAATTTCGCAAAGCAAAACCAAACTGATTCCACCCAAACCAAATCAAATCCTTTCACTGGCCAAGACGACTTTGGGAACGGAACCACTGCGGGCTCAGAAAAGCAGCAGGCCAATTAAAAAAGCAAAAAGCCTTTCCCATTTATTATTATGTAAAATCTCCTGCTCTTTAGGGCAATCTCATGATTAGGAAGGGGTCAGGGGAGCTGATTTATGATTAGAGAGCTCTTGGCATCGGCAATATTGTATATGTTTTAATTTTGAACCTTAATAATCCATCCAACGTGCAGCACTTGATCGTGACACTCATTTCTCACGGAGCTTTTTGCCAGGCTCCACACAGCCACCTTCACCTCCTCTCCAAACCTCTTCCCTGTGCCAAAGTCAAATGCAATCCAACTTTTCCCTCTGGAATCAACCTCCCCAAAACCCCCAGGCTGGGTTCCTGGTCACCATCCAAAGTGACAAAGCTTCCTGCTCACACCAAGAGGAGGTTTCTACTCAGAGGAAGGGAAAATTTGGCGTTTTATTGGATTTTCTTTTGGCGAATTCTTCCTCTGGAAGGGTAAAAGAATTCCTGGCTTTTTTTTCTGAACTCTTGAACAAGCAAAACCTTGCTTTTGCTCCTTGGTGTGGTTGCAGGTGATGCTCAGAAGCACCAAAAATGAGTTTCTGCTGGGCCAGCCCCTTGGCTCACTGGGCCTGGCATGGTTTGAGTCACAACCTGTGTCCAGCAGGGTGGAAAAAGAGGGAATCAGAGCTGGTGAGTGAATTCTGAGCTGTGGAATCTTGTTCAAGCAGGATTCAGGATGGTGTAAAGCTGGCTCAGAGTCTGTCCTGTGCTGATTTCACAGCATTTCCACTCAAACCTCTCCAAGTTTCCCACCCAGAAGCACCAAAAATGACTTTCTGCTGGGCCAGCCCCTTGGCTCACTGTGCCTGGCATGGTTTGAGTCACAACCTGTGTCCAGCGGGGTGGAACAAGAGGGAATCAGGGCTGGTGGTTGAATTCTGAGCTGGGCAGCCTCGCTCAGGGAGAACACACGAGGTGCAAATCTGGCTGGAGGCAGCTCAGGCTCCGATTTCACAGCATTCCCACCCCAAGAACCCCGAGTGCCCTGGCCAGGACGCCCTCCTCGCCCCCAGGGCTGTGTCCCCTGTCCTGTGCCATCCCGAGGTGTTTATTGAATTGTTGTCCCTGCTCCTGGTGGCGGCGTTTCCCTGCCATTAAACCCTGCCAGCCGCGCTCTGACTGGGTAATTTAAAGCTATAGTTAAATTATGACTTCTCTGAACCTGTTGTGGCACTGACGCATAACCCTAATTAAATGATCGCATCCATTCCAAAGCCAGTCTTTTCTCCCCTCAAACGTTAATTACAACATAAGAGGCTTTAATGGCTCGCCTCACCTCCAGCTCCTCGAAAGAAAGGTCATGCGATTAATTTTCGTCATTAATCTTTTCCCAATGTGGACATTGTGCTGTCACTGGAGCCTATTAAACCCCCTTTGTCCCCCTCCCCTTCTTCTGCCTTCTCCCCCCTTCGCTTCTCCCCCCACCCCCAAGTGAACGAGAGAACAAAAATATTTTAGCTCCACTTTGGCTCTGGTGCCTTCTCGGGGCTTGGGACGAGCTCGGGACATGTCCCATGTCCCAGCGTCCACCTGAGAGCAGTGGGGACACTGCTCTGCTGCTCAGGGGATGATTTGGGGGCGATGGGGATGATTTGGGGGCGATGGGGATGATTTGGGGGTGCTGGGGTCCCCTGAGAGCTGCACAGGGCACTGGGATGGCACCAGTGGGCACCTCCTTGGTGGTGGAGCTTGCTGAGGCTTTGGTGGGGACAGCTGGACGGATCCCAAGGCAGGGGATGGCTGGAGATGGGGACATGGGACAGCAGGAGGGGCACAAGGGCCTGGCCATGCCCAGCCGGGGTGGGCACAGCTCCGGGAGCAGAGCCCAGACCCTCCCGTGCCCGGTGGCAGCTGCAGCCACTTCTGATGTGGAACCCATTTCAAAGCCCCTTTTTGAGTTTTTCCTCCCTTTTTTCCCAAAGGAAACAAGCATTTCCTAACCTCCACAAAACCTTCCCGGGTGCCTTAACCCCCCTGAGCCCGGGAGCAGCTCTGGCTCATGGTTTGGGGTCTGGGCGGGCGGGGGGCTCGGAGCACACACACATTCAGTTAATTCGCTGTATTGTTTCAGCTGAAACCAGGCCCTGAATAATTCCCTTTTATCCAGGGTGACGTAATCGGGGAGCAAGTTTCTGCTCGGTGGGGGCTGGCAGCACTCACAGCCCCGTTTGGAACGGCAGCTCCAGGCACGAACCACGCTGGGATCCAGGGATCCATGGCGCGGCCCAGGCCGGCGGTGCCGCGTCCCCAGGCTCGCGGCGTGCCCCAGTTTGAGGGGCTGCGAGCGCTCCTGAAGGGTATGACCCACTTCCCAGCCCTCCCTCCAGCTCGCTGACATCCTTTTCTCGCCGTTCCCAAGGGCACCGGCTCACGGGGGAAAATCCTGGAGTGTTTTAATAAAGAGGAGACAGATGGCAGTCACCTCCTCGCCGGGTAAATACGGGAGTGGGAAGTGGGAAAGGAGAGCAGGAGAGAGACGGGATGAGCCTGTTTTGACCAGGATCTTTCCCTCAAGGCACAGCTCCTCCACACCCTCGAGGATCTCCCTGGATTTAGGATGTGGATCCCCATCCCTCTCGCTGCAGCTCCCGGCCCCTCCGGCAGGATTTGGGCTCATCCCTGTCTCTTGCTCCAGGCCTGGGGTGAGCCAGGAAAAGAATCCCGGCTGTGCTTTTGCCTGAGGATTTGCTGGCAGCAAAGGCAGGGATGGGGCTGGAATTCCAGCTGAATTTGGGAGCTGGACTGAGCACAGGGGCTGAGCCTGGCTGGGGTGGCAGCCACACAAAAACCCCTCTGCTCTTCAGGAGCCCCTTGGCCTCTTCCCAGGGGCATCAGGGATGGTGGAATTCCCAGGAATGGGTGGTGGGAGGGCAGACACGGCAATATTCCTTCCTGAGATGGGAACTGTGTCCTGTGGGAGCCCTGGGTGAGTTGGGCCAGCTGAGCACGGTGACCTCGGTGTTTCCCTTGTGGTGGGAGTTCTGTGCGTAGCCCTGGGGCTAAAATCGGCTCCAGGAGCTGCCAGGGAATCCTTCCCACCCAAACAAGCCTGGAAAGAGACGATGCAAATGGAGAGAAATCAGGGAAGCACCCAAATTCACGGCCTGGGGCTTTCCTGGTGTCTCCAGGATGGAATTACAGGAAAAAAGGGGATGGGGAAGTGTGACAGCAGTGTCCTGAGCTGGGGGAAACCATTCCAAACCTGCTGGGATCAACAGACCTGGGCTGATTTCATTCCCTGAGCCCTTCTCACCTTGAGTGATGCTAAAAGCACCTGATAAGAGAACAGCAGCCAAAATATGAATCCTGCATGAGCTTCAGACACTACAACCCTAATTAATACATCCCTGACTGCCACTTTATTGCTGGAAAATAAACAGCTGATGGCTAAAGCCTTCCCAGAGACTCCTGTGCCCTGGAGCACGGGAACACTGCAGCGAGTGACTGAGTTAAATTTCAGACCTAGTACAGGATATCATTGGGATATCCTATAAAGAGGGGGAAAAAGGGATTGGGATGAATTTCTTGTGCTCCCCACAAGCTTTACATCCCCAAAACGACAGTCTGGGGACTCGTGCACAGACAGGTTTGCCACAATAAAATCCACATCGGGATTTCTGAGGCCCTGGGTGCTGAGGGGGCCCGGTGCTCTCGGCTCAGATGCTCATGGCTCTTTTCCCAGCTCTGAAAGCAGAGATTGGGAACACCCAGCTCTGGAGTCAGGTCTGGCTCTTCCCCCCTTCAGGGGGTGCAGTGAGGACCTGACCCAGCTCTGCTGGGAGCACTGGGAGCTGTGTTTGGCTCTGCTGGGAGCACTGGGAGCTGTGTTTGG
>NC_031795.1:3698774-3702278 GCF_001522545.3 Parus major | reverse complement strand
GAGTTTGGGTCTCTCTGGACATCGAGGAACAGCAATTTGGCTTCATCTTCCTTGATTCTGTTTGGTCTCCTCAACTCAGGATATTCCATGATGCTCGAATTCTCTATTTGGGCTCTAAACCTCCCCCGAGGTTTGGGGAGAAAGGCTGGAGGGGCAGATTAACCCAGGGCTGGTTTAAATCTGAATTTTCTCCCCAGATAACCCCGTGCCCCAAGTGTGGGCAGCGGTGGCAGCGCTCGGAGGCACCCCGGGATCAAAGCCAGCGGATCCCGGCTGCCAGCGGATCCCGGCTGCCAGCGGATCCCGGCTGCCAGCGGATCCCTGCCAAAACCCTGGAGAACAGAGACAATGGCAAACCCCTCTGGCTTCCCCCGCAGCCGCCGGAGCCGCCCCGGCTCGGACACCCGCCGCTTTTTTTTTTTCTCTTTGTCCCAAGGACATTGGGGACATCACGTCCGCAGTGCTCCGCGTAGCAGGATAATAATAATTAATAACCATTAGCAACAATAAGGATAATACCAGCGCCAGGCCGGACTGACTGTGCAGAAGAGACACTTTTTTTTTTTCTCCCCCTCACTTTAATGAAAACAATGATTTGACTTTGAAGAAAGTGACTTTTTTTTTAAGTGAAAGCGGAATCCGCTCCCCTGCCCCCCCCCGCACACACTCCTTCTTTGCCCCCTCCCTCCTTTTTTTTTTTTTAACTCTCCTTTTTTCTTTTTCTTTTAATACTCTGCGTTCTATCATGCAAATCCCCTTTCAAATTATGAGAGTATTAGAGCCATCAGCGGTAATGTCACCGCCACAAAATGAGAGCAGGGACTTAAGCACCTAACGAACAATGAAATGTGCGAGCCCTGGGACAGGACAATTAAGAACTGGGCTTAGCCAGCCAGGGAAATTTATTGCTATCAAATCCATATTTCTATTTTCCCCCTGAACAGTAACCTATTTGAATATGATTAAAGGGTTTCATTAGAGCTGAGAGAAAGGCCCGTGTCCCGCCGTTCCCTGTGAGCTCACAAACACGCGTGCTTTGGGGAGGAGGAGGAGGACGGGGAAGCAGGGGAGGAAGGAAGGGGATGGGACGTGCACGGGACGGGGTCACCAGTCCAGGGCAGGACAGGGCTCTTCCTGCACCTCCAGTGCTGCTGGAGAAGCTGGGGAAGAGGAGCCAGCACGCACTGAGGAACATCCCGGGGTGCTGTGGAAAACTGGGATCTGGGCCTTGATGCTGCATCCCAGCTGCTCCTGCTCCCCCCAGGCATGTCACCGTCACCAGGGGCACGGGGACAGGCACAGAGATGTCCCTTCCTCCCTCACCCACACACAGGGTCTGTCTGATCAGCAGAGGCCAAGGTTTGGCCAGGTGAGCATTGAGGAACACCCGAACCCCAGAAAGGTTTCCCGGTTGTTTCCTGTCCCTCAGTTTGTGCCCTGGACAAGGCCCTGTCCCCCAGTGCACAATCACTCGAACTCTGCACTTTCAACCTGCTTTTATCCAGAGCCCACCACCAGTTTTCCATCACTTCAGAGCTCTCACACCCCGAACATTCCCTATTTTGGCGGCAAGAGGAATCAGCCTGTGCTCCAATATTTATTTACTCGCTATTCCCACACCACAGTCCATCCATCACAGGAGCCCCAGCTCCCAGATCCTCCACACAACTGCGTTTTCTGGCATTTGCAAGCTCGATTGAGCTGTTCCTTCTCTGCACCTCAGCTCTTGGTCATGCTGCAGAGCCCACGTCAGCGGAGCTGGGATGGATGGAGTGAGGCAGAGGGAGCAGAGGAGAAGGGGTGCTGCTTTCTGCAGCTCGGCACATTTGGGGAAATGAAGAACAAAACTTTTGGAGGGAAAGAGAGGAGGGAAGAGAGCGGATCTGCCCTCTGTGACCAGCTTGAATCAAGCAATACAGGTGCTCCTTGCCATTGGTAATTAGTCCAGAAGGGAATAACAGCACAAGGATTTGTGACACTGCCTCACTGCTGGTGTTGCTGGAGGGGTCTGGCCCACAAGGATGCATTTCCCACCCCTCCAGAGCAGGAAGAGTTCATTTCCCACCTTCCCAAGGCAGTAAGGGTGCATTTCCCACCACTCCAAGGCAGTTCATCCCAAATTCCACCAAGGCACCCCAAAATCCTTGGCTGCCTCCTTTCCCCTGCCCTCAGAACTTCCCATTTAACCCATTCAACACCCAGGTATTCCATCCCTGACTACCCAGGGACCCTCCCACCATCACTTCCCAGCTTTGCATCACAAGATTGAAAAGAACAGAGAGGTTCCAGCTCACACTTGAATTTCTCTCTCTGTGTCTCCTCTTGGAGAGAACAGGGATTGATTTCTCCGTGGAATTTCTCACCCCACGAGTGCAAATCCCATTCTCTTGGCTGGATGGAGCCCCGATGGAGGTGGGGCTGAGGAATGGGGATGTTTTCCCCATCCAGCCCTTGGAAGGACGATCCTGCCTCCCAAAGAGGTGCTGCTGTCCCAGTTTCCCTCTCCTTGGAGCGGGTGCCGGAGCTGGGAAGGGCAGGAAGGAGCTGCTGATCCCTGGGTGATCGAGGGGATCCCACATCCCCGGCTGAGTGTCCCATTTGCTGCGGGATTGTTGGGAACGATCGGGAATTTGGGAAAATATCAGGGGGTGTCGGGAAAACACCAGGAGTTTTGGGAAAACATCAGGATTTTTGGGAAAATATCAGGGTTTTTTTGGGGGGAAAACATCAAGGTTTTTTTGGAAACATCAGGGTTTTTGGGAAAGCATCAGGGTTTTTTGGAAAACGTCAGTATTCCGGGCAGCATTTAGGAACGAGGTTAAGTCCCATTAGAGTCAATGGGACTTACGGACATGCTTAAATTAAGCAACCGCTGAAACCCTCGCCCGAGTGGATGCCAATGACAATAATTAGCGCCTCTCCCGGCAATTACACAGCCGTGGATTTGAGGCCTCGATCTCCCTGCTGCGACCTCGGGGATGCAGCCCAGGATTCCCAGGATACAGCCCAGGATTCCCGATAGGAGCCAGGCGGATCCGCCGCTCCCCATCCCTGCGAGACGAGCACATCCCTCGTTAATTAGAGCTCCCTAACGAGCTCGCCCTGGCTCGGGGAGGGCTGGCAGCACCCGTGGCTGCGGGGACACGCCGGTGGCAGCTTTGTGTCCCCGTCAGGTCGCCCCAAGCCCCCCTGCCCACCCCCACCCCGGCGAGGCATCACAGCTCCTAACGAAACGGAACTGCTGCCAGATGAAATATATTACTATTAAATACTTAATTCTTCTAGTGAGCGGAGAGCAGCCAGTATGAATACGATTATTAAAGAAAATTACTTTGGCTGATCAGATATTTCTGCATACTAATTTCTGACCCTTCTTTCCTCTCTGCTTGCTTCTCATCCCTTAGAGACCAGGACAGATAAAATTCCATCACAAATAGCTGATTACTGGGGCTTGCATTAAAATCAAATTTTTTTTCCTCCCGGCGCTAATGTCCTTGCCCAAAG
>NC_031795.1:3696863-3698664 GCF_001522545.3 Parus major | reverse complement strand
CGAGATTGGTCTAGATCTGAATATCCTGAACTTTGAGGTTTCTGCTGTTATCGGCTTGATCCAAATGCTGAAGTTGGCTCTGGAAGCAGCTGGGCTGGAGCAGGAGAAGAGAGGGAGGGATGCCTTGGCTGGGGGCAGGGATGGGCAAGAGGCTCTGTCCCTGCTCCAGCCCCTCTCCCTGCCCCATTCCTGCTCCAGCCCCTCTCCCTGCCCCATTCCTGCTCCATCCACTGTCCCTGCCCCACTCCTGCTCCAGCCCCTCTTCCTGCTCCATTCCTGCTCCAGCCCTGCCCCACTCCTGCTCCAGCCCCCATTCCTGCTCCAGCCCTGCCTGGGGACCCTTTCCCAGCAGGATCACCCAGTCTGGTTCCTGGGAAGGAAGGCAGAGGCCAAACTGCTGATGGGAGCAGGTGGATGGAAGGGGGCAGGTGATGGGATGAGCACAGTGGGGGCTTCACCCCCTTTCCCTCTCAGTCAGGGGGACAAACGCTGGACCTACACAAACACACCTTTGAGTCCAAACACGGAATGGTTTGGGTTGGAAAGGACCTAAAATCTCATCTAGCTCCATACCATGGGCAAGGGCACCTCCCGCTAGACCAGAAACTTCCTTCAAGCTCTGCATCTCCCACCCATCACCCAGACCATGATCCCCCTGTCACAGAAGGAAGCCACTAAAAATAATTCCCTCCTGCCTGATCCCTTCCCCAGCAGCATCACCTCCCCCCCAAACCTGGAAGGCTCCAATTTACCTGCTCTGAAATAAAGACACTTGTGCAGGTGTCACAGTGCTGAAGCCCTAATTACAGCCTGAGCACGTTAATTCCCAGCTCCACCAGCTCCTGTCGGAATGAGGGATCCTCTCTGCCCTCTCCCCCTCCTCAGGAAGCTCCTGAGGGAGCGGGAAAGAAGAAAATGGGGGATTCAAACCTCAACTTTGCAACTCTCAGAGCTTGCTGGGCTTGGCAGGTGAAGCACTTAAGTTTGAATTTCAGGTCTGGCCCTGCTGGATTTGTTCCTGGGGAAGGGAAAAGGGAAAAGGGAAGAGGGAAAAGGGAAAAGGGAAAAGGGAAAATCCCTTTGCAGTGGTTTTTGTGTCCTCCTTGGCTTCCCAGCTGCCCCACAGCCAGGTTTGGGGCTGTGCCCGCCGGCCCCGGCTCCGGGCACCATCTGGGAGCCTCCAGTCTGGCAGGCACAGCCGGCCAGCGCCGGCGGCCCGGGGCTGTGTGTGCACAAGGACGAGGAATGTTTGTTTTTCCTTATTGACTCTCTCCGAATAAACGCCGGGCCGGCAGGAAAGGGGCTCCGGCGGCAGCTGTTTGCCAAGTGTTTGTGATCAAAACCCTTCTCCATAGGAACAGGTGGCACGGGACCGGCCCCGGGCAGGCAGAGCAGAAAAATGAGATTTTTACCTGGCTGGGGAAAAGCTCCGGGGATGTGAACGGGCCCCTCGCCGCTGCTGTCACCTGTGTCCCTGCCAGGGCTGTCCTCCCGTGCTGGCCCGGCCCGGAGCGGCCCCTCCCCGTCCTTGATAACTCATGGCAGCAACACTTGCACAAATCTTTAATTGTTTAGTTTAAAGAATTGTGTTTTGACCGCAAGGGGATTTTGGCTGGAGCTCAAGAACTGATAATGATATTTTGCTGCCAAGACGTCGTCTTGGCTGTGCCTGTGTTAATGTTCACTTACAAGAAGCTCCAATTAACTGCATCAGCTCTCACCGAGAGCGAGGGAAGGGGGGAGAGATGGAGTCTTGTGCGAAAGAAAGGGAGAGAGAGAGAGAAGAGAAGAAAGAGAGAGA
>NC_031795.1:3690503-3694448 GCF_001522545.3 Parus major | reverse complement strand
CTGCTCCATCCCAAAGCTGCTCCATCCCAAACCTGCTCCACAGGGAGCTCTCCTTGACATACACCCAGGTGTGAGTGCAGCTACCAGCCCTGAAATGCAACCTGGGCTCCTTTATTCCAATGAACCACAAGGATGAAGCTCCTGCAGGTGAGCACTGGGTGTTCCCTGCTCCTGGCAGCTCCAAACCCTCCCTTGGGCATTGCAAACCCTGAGTCACATCCAGCCCCAACCCAGGGACTGACATAAAAATGAGGAGGGGTTTTTTAAAGTATAAGAGTTTTGAAGTGTGAAGGTTTCAAAGTACAGTTTTTAAAAGCTTTTACAGTTTTTAAAGTTCAATTTTTAGAGTTTCTGTGAGGTTTTCCTTTTTTGTCTCTGCTCCCTTTCCAAATGCAAAACTTCTGGGTGCACTTTTTCAAGCTTCTCTTTATTTCCACAGAAGATTCTCTCTTTTCCCAGTCAATAAAGACACCCAGGACACAGATTAGCATTTGGCCCTCTACTCGTCTGCTGGATTAATTTCCACTAAATTATAAGTAAAGAATGATTGATTATTGTGATGATTAAGAATTTATCCTCATATAATACCTTTCATCTGCAGAGGCACGGCAGGATCTCGGAGCCAGAGGTGCAAGGGGAAGTTATGTGCTGGTTTGAATCCCAAGGAATTGGAATTGTTGGTTTGATTCCCTGATCTTGCTCCAAAGAGGGCAGAGAACTCCATGGTGGGACAGATATCGAGGCAGGAATGAGGTCCCACTGTCAAAACCGAGCCTTTGAATTTGTTTTGATGATGTGAAGGTGTAAAAAGGCCCAGCTGGTACTGCTTGGAGCTCCAGGAGAGATTCCTCCTCTGCCCCCACACGTGTCCTGTCCACCCTTGTGAGCCCAGCGTGGAGTCAGGGTGGTTTTTAATCCAGGGGTGGGGATACAGGAGAAATTCCTGCAGGTTTGAGTCTGAAACTCTCGGGAAGTGCCACAGAGCAGCCCAGGATGGATGGGTCAGTTCCCAACCTCCTGAACCTGTTGGTCGGTGAGGTCTCAGGGACACCCTGCTCATCCCATTTGGTGTTTCCAGCTGCTCAAACAGCGAGTGAGGGCTCAGCCCAGCGCAGGGAAAAGGGGCTTTTGTAGGGGAGGAGGGTTGGGAAACCCCAGCAGGGACGGGCTGGGCTGAGGGTCCTCACTGCGGGGAGCTCCGTGGGAAGGAGCCCAGATGTGGAGAGCCCTGATGGATCGTGGACAGCCCTGATGGATCCTGGAACATTTCAATTCCTCCTCAGCATCTCTGCTGCCCACCTGGGCTCTGGCACACCACGGCTGGGGGGATATCCCACCTTCTCCTCGCCAAGGGTGATGGATTTATTCCCTGGGTGAGAGCCGCGCTCTCCGGAACGCCAGGACGGGCAGATCCCACCCGCAGCCCCCGAGCCGCCCCTTCCCCGGCCTCAGACAGTCCTCAAACAACAACTGTCTGCCTGCCCGGCTAATCCCTCACAGGTGACCTCAAGACAGCCGACGCCTCTCGCTAAACTCTCACATTCCTCCGTTAACCCCTCCGTCCCCGCGGCCCGGCCCCGGCGCTGCCCTTCCCCGCGGGGCTGGAGCCGCCCGATGCCGCCTGGATCATCCCCTTCCCAGAGCTGCCGGTCAGAGGTTAAAAGCCTAATGTATTATTATAAAGCCAAAGAGAAAAAGCCCCGCATTCGGCCCTATAAATCTTCCTAACAACCTCGGCACATGTGGGAGCCAGACGATGCCCCGGCTTCTCCCCCACCCCCGAGCTCTGTGCGGTACCCGCGGGCCGAGCTCCATCCCCTCAGCCCTGCGTGGTGCCCGTGGCCAGCCCAGGGATGGTCCCGCTGGCACAGAGGGCAGCAGCCTCTGCCCTGTGCCACGCCAGCCCTTCTGCCATCGGTCCTGGCACTCCGGCATCACTGAGGGAGTGAGGGATTACCTGGAGGAGTGAGGGATNAGTGCAGCCTGTCACCTGTCCCCACCTCATCATCCAGAAGCAGGAATTGGTTCCTCAGGAAATTCCAGCTCCATCCAGAGCCATCCCCAGCCCTGCTCCTACTCCCTTTACAAGCCCTCCCAATGCAGAGAACAGCCCCAGCCAGGCGGGGAGGGCAGTGGGGGCGGTGCTGTGTCACCCTCTGGGGCCACCCCATGAGTCTGGGGGTGTCTGAGCAGCTGGGTGCTCACTGAGCCCTTCCCAAGCCCATTTTGGGGTGACAGAAGCAGGGAGACAAAATGAGATGTGCTGGGGCTGCTCCTGCCAGCCCTGGGCTGATCCCCCATGGAGATGGATCCTGCAGGTTGGATGCCCTGCTCCAGCTTCACCCTCTTCTTCCCCAAATCCAACATTGGGCCCCAAATATTTGGGAATCCTCACACTTCCAGGCTCCGTGAGCACAGACTGAGCACACAGGGCACAGCAGAGCCGGGAGGATCTGGGAGTGTGTGGGAACAACCCCATCCAGGCTGGAAAACGGGGCAGTTCGGGGCTGTTCCTGTGCCCTGCAGGTGCCAGGAGCTGATCCCAAAGCCCATTTGGGATCAGGGGCTGCAGCCCTGGCCCGGAGCAGCTGTGTCCCCGGGAGGGCACATTCCGCCTTGTCCCGGGGCTTTGGGGGATCCGAGGGGGGGATTTCTCTGCAGAGCCGAGGCTGTGCCCCGGGAGGGTCAGATCCTGCCCTCGGCTCACGTTACACAAACCCGAGGACAGGAAGATTTAGGAGTGGAGATGCCACACAGTGCCGGGTGTTGTTTGTGCGCCTTTGAAATCGGAGTGAGCGGGAGCAGAGGGAGGGAAGGAGGGAGGGGAGGGGGGCAGGGGCCGGTCCCCTCCTCGCAGTTCCTTTCTGGCATTGAGGGGAGCTGCCTGGACTCTCTCTGCCTCTGTTGCTTCAGGTGCAGCTCTGTTTTCTTACATGTTAATTTTTTCCTGTTTTATTATCCTGTCCCTCAGCCGCTACCAGAAACCCCGGGCCGGCTCGGGGAGCGTTTCCTTCAGCCACAGCTGGGGCACATCTGGGCAAGGACAGCTCTGCCAGGGGGTGGCTGCTCCTTGGGGACCGCGCTGGGCGGTTCCTGCTGCCACCAAACCCTTCCCAGAGGCAGTGGGGGCTCCCATGGGATGGTCCCGAAACTTCTCTGAGCATTTCTTGGTGAGTCCCCTCTGTCTGGGGGAGCTGTGGCAGCCACCCCGAGCCACAGGGACCTTGAGGGGACCGTGTCCCCCTCGGGGGTGTGTCCTGCCAGCTGCCCTCCATGGCTTGGGGCAGAGCCGAGGAGTCGGGAGCTGCTCTGTCCCGGCTGTCTCCGCATCCAGCTGGAATTGCTGTCACCCTGTCACCCCTCTCCTACTCCCTTCTGCATCCCCTTTTTGGAAAAAATTCTTCCTGTTCATTGACTACAGGAGGAGCATCAGGAGATGAAAGCTGAGTGCTACAGATACTCCCCCCCAGGGAGGTCCCTGCGATCCCTGTGTGACTTCCCGGGAAGCAGGAACCCCTTCCATGGCCTGGTGCTGTCCTGGCCCAGCTCCCCAGGAATAATCTCCACCCCTGCCCGGCCCTGCAGGACCTGCTGGGATGTTCTGGGGACCTGCAGTGGGGGACAAGGCAGGATCGGTGCCATTCCCAGCTCAGGTGGAGCTGGGATTCCCACCTGCCCCCAGACACGGATCCAGCTGCAGGTGGGGATGGGGCGTGACACAAATCTTCCATTTACATTTAGATTTCAACAAAATTGCTTTATTTTGTGTTTTATTGCAGTGCTGGGGCAATAAAAGCCTCCTTTAGCCCCAGGGAGCCTCTCCCTGCACGAGGTTTCCCGATTGGAATTGGGCAGGAGGTGGCCTCCTGCTCCATCCCAAAGCTGCTCCATCCCAAAGCTGCTCCATCCCAAAGCTGCTCCATCCCAAAGCTGCTCCATCCCAAA